>NC_042958.1:18139678-18217178 GCF_901001165.1 Salmo trutta | reverse complement strand
CCTCATAGTGCCAGCCATACCCAGTGATAAAACTCTGGATCCTTGCCTACTTATATCTCCTCATAGTGCCAGCCATACCCAGCGATAAAACTCTGGATCCTTGCCTACTTATATCTCCTCATAGTGCCAGCCATACCCAGTGATAAAACTCTGGATCCTTGCCTACTTATATCTCCTCATAGTGCCAGCCATACCCAGTGATACAACTCTGGATCCTTGCCTACTTATATCTCCTCATAGTGCCAGCCATACCCAGTGATACAACTCTGGATCCTTGCCTACTCGTAACTCCTCATAACTCATATTTCCTCAGATCACGTTTGTCCTGTTGTAAGTTCAAGTGTGTCGCCTGTTGTAAAGGAGAGACCTCGCACGCGCTAGGGTCATGGCTAGAAGGGCCATGACCCTAGCGTCAAATCAGATTAACATCAGATTTGACTTTTCGTAGCAGGTTAGAAACATCCACCGATAAATCCACTATAATTGAGAATTTCAATAAGCATTTCTCTACGGCTGGTCATGCTTTCCACCTGGCTACCCCTACCCCGGTCAACTGCCCGGCACCCTCCACAGCAACCCGCCAAAGCCCCCACCATTTCTCCTTCACCCAAATCCAGATAGCTGATGTTCTGAAAGAGCTGCAAAATCTGGACCCATACAAATCAGCAAGGGCAAGACAATTTGGACCCTCTCTTTCTAAAATTATCTGCCGAAATTGTTGCCACCCCTATTACTAGCCTGTTCAACCTCTCTTTCGTATCGTCTGAGATTCCCAAAGATTGGAAAGCTGCCGCGGTCATCCCCCTCTTCAAAGGCGGTGACACTCTAGACCCAAACTGCTACAGACCTATATCTATCCTACCCTGTCTTTGTAAGGTCTTCGAAAGCCAAGTTAACAAACAGATTACCGACCATTTCGAATCCCACCGTACCTTCTCCGCTATGCAATCTGGTTTCAGAGCTGGTCATGGGTGCACCTCAGCCACGCTCAAGGTCCTAAACGACATCATAACCGCCATCGATAAGAGACATTACTGTGCAGCCGTATTCATCGACCTGGCCAAGGCTTTCGACTCTGTCAATCACCACATTCTTATTGGCAGACTCTTTCTCAAATGATTGCCTCGCCTGGTTTACCAACTACTTCTCTGATAGAGTTCAGTGTGTCAAATTGGAGGACATGTTGTCTGGAACTCTGGCAGTCTCTATGGGTGTGCCACAGGGTTCAATTCTCGGGCCGACTCTCTTCTCTGTATACATCAATGATGTTGCTCTTGCTGCTGGTGATTCTCTGATCCACCTCTACGCAGACGACACCATTCTGTATACTTCTGGCCCCTCTTTGGACACTGTGTTAACTAACCTCCAGACGAGCTTCAATGCCATACAACTCTCCTTCTGTGGCCTCCAACTGCTCTTAAAAGCAAGTAAAACTAAATGCATGCTATTCAATCGATCACTGCCCGCACCTGCTCGCCCGTCCAGCATCACTACTCTGGACGGCTCTGACTTAGAATACGTGGCCAACTACAAATACCTGGGTGTCTGGTTAGACTGTAAACTCTCCTTCCAGACTCACATTAAGCATCTCCAATCCAAAATGAAATCTAGAATCGGCTTCCTATATCGCAACAAAGCATCCTTCACTCATGCTGCCAAACATACCCTCGTAAAACTGACCATCCTACCGTTCCTCGACTTCGGTGATGTCATCTATAAAATAGCCTCCAACACTCTACTCAACAAACTGGATGCAGTCTATCACAGTGCCATCCGTTTTGTCACCAAAGCCCCATACACTACCCACCATTGCGAGCTGTATGCTCTCGTTGGTTGGCCCTCGCTTCATACTCGTCGCCAAACCCACTGGCTTCAGGTTATCTACAAGTCTCTGCTAGGTAAAGCCCCGCCTTATCTCAGCTCACTGGTCACCATAGCAGCACCCACTCGTAGCATGCGCTCCAGCAGGTAAATCTCACTGGTCACCCCCAAAGCCAATTCCTCCTTTGGTCGTCTTTCCTTCCAGTTCTCTGCTGCCAATGACTGGAACGAACTGCAGAAATCTCTGAAGCTGGAGACTCATATCTCCCTCACTAGCTTTAAGCACCAGCTGTCAGAGCAGCTCACAGATCACTGCACCTGTACATAGCCCATCTGTAAACAGCCCATTTATCTACCTACCGCATCCCCATACTGTATTTATTTATCTTGCTCCTTTGCACCCCAGTATCTCTACTTGCACATTCATCTTCTGCACATCTACCATTCCAGTGTTAAATTGCTATATTGTAATTACTTCGCCACCATGGCCTATTTATTGCCTTAACTTACCTCATTTGCACTCACTGTATATAGACTTTTTGTTTTCTTTTGTTCTACTGTATTATTGACTGTATGTTTTGTTTATTCCATGTGTAACTCTCTGTTGTTGTATGTGTCGAATTGCTATGTTTTATCTTGGCCAGGTCGCAGTTGCAAATGAGAACTTGTTCTCAACTAGCCTACCTGGTTAAATAAAGGTGAAATTAAAAATGTCAATTTATGAAGCAGGTTATAATAATTAACGAAGCAGGTTTTAATAATTAACATAGCAGGTTAGGATAAATAATGTAGCAGGTTAGGATAATTAACGTAGCAGGTTAGGAGAATTAGGTTAAATGCAAAACATTTCAACTTTTGACGTTCATTTGACAAAAGCTTGATCCCTTCTAGCCGCGTTAGGGCTTTGGGAGCGTTTCAGGAAGAATTTTACTGCGGCAGGCGGGAGTCAGAGGCGTGATTAACTGGTCTGTCTGTAGATTCCCTCTCAGTTCCCAGCTATTGGAAATATGTTAAAAACCAGTGGTGGAAAAAGTACCCAATTGTCATATTTGAGTAAGAGTAAAGATACCTTAAAAGAAAATGACTCAAGTAAAAGTGAAAGTCACCCAGTAAAATACAACATGAGTAAAATTCTAAAAGTATTTGGTTTAAATATACTTAAGTATCAAATGTAAATGTAATTGCTAAAATATACTTAAGTATCAAAAGTAAATGTATATATCAATTCAAATTCCTTATATTTGTCACGACTTCCGCCGAAGTCGTCTCCTCTCCTTGTTGAGGCGGCATTCGGCGGTCGACATCACCGGCTTTCTAGCCATCGCCGCTCCATTTTTCATTCATCCATTTGTATTGTCTTGATTTATATTTCCCAATCATGTATTTATTCCTCTGTTCCCCTTCGTGTCTTTGTGTGATATTGTTTGTGTGTTACGTGTTTTGTAACGCGCCAGGCTGGCGTTCGTTATTTCCGTGTTATTTTGAAGCTTGTTTGAATTGTTATACAGTGATGTTTTGTGACTGTTTTTGCGCGCTTTACACTTTGCCTTGTTGGCTGGAGGTTTTTGACGCAGCTGCGTCTGTCTGTAATCTTTCTCCTGCCGAAATAAAGTGTGCGCCTGTTCACAATTCTCTGCTCTCCTGCACCTGACTTCACCACAACTACACACACGCCTGACAATATTAAGCAAACCAGACAGCACAATTTTCTTGTTTTAATTTACGGATAGCCAGAGGCACACTCCAACACTCAGACATTAATTTACAAATGAAGAATTGTGTTTAATGAGTCCGCAAGATCAGTGGCAGTAGGGATGACCAAGGATGTTCTCTTGATAAGTGTGGAAATTAGACAATTGTCCTGTCCTTCTAAGCATTCAAAATGTAACAAGTACTTTTGGGTGTAAAAAAAATAAAACATTTGGACGTTGTGAAGTAAAAAATTAAGTTGGCAAAAATATAAATAGTAAAGTACAGATACCCCCAAAAATGACTGAAGTAGTTCTTTCAAGTATTTTTACTTCAAGTACTTTACACCACTTTTAAATACACATCACTCAGACGGACAGTGATACTAAACTGGATAAATAAAAAAACTAAGTTGCTTCCCAATCAAGGCAAAGGAGAGCTGGGAGTGTCTATATAGGAGATATAAAGTGACAGTAGCGGGGTAGGGAGGTTGGTTGGCATTATACAATGTGCTGGAGTTGCACTTTGGTTATTGTATAAACGCCATCGACGGGCCCAGCTATCGACCCAGAAATCATAGACCTTGTTACCCTATCTGTTGCCAGAGTAGGGTAACACACACACACACACACACACACACACACACACACACACACACACACACACACACACACACACACACACACACACACACACACACACACACACACACACACACACACACACACACACAATCACAATAATAATTAATGACAGAGGGCTGAGCCAGTGGCCAGGGCTGTTATGCTAAATGACTCTTTGCTAACAAGGCGTCCTTGTGTTATGCCAGTGATTATGACTGAGTAAGCACTGTTCTTACCAAACAATTACAGCCCAGACCCATCCATCACAGCACAGGGACGGAGGAACTGGACCCATCCATTAGTGGATGAACAGGGGGGGTATGGTTCAGAGATTGAGCTGTTTCTCTGATTAATTTTGAGTATGCCAATTCAAGGAATTAAAAAAAGAGAGTTGATGGGAGTGTAAGTGTGATTGAAAATGAGAGAAAGAGGAGTATATAAGAGAATATTATACGATTGGTTTGTAGATTGGTTATTATTGGGGCGGCAGCGTAGCCTAGTGGTTAGAGCGTTGGACTAATAACCGAAAGGTTGCAAGATCAAATCCCCAAGCTGACAAGGTACAAATCTGTTGTTCTGCCCCTGAACCAGGCAGTTAACCCACTGTTCCTAGGCTGTCGTTGAAAATAAGAGTTTGTTCTTAACTGACTTGCCTAGTTAAATAAAGGTAAAATTTATTTTTTTGTGAAGCTGTTATCAGTAAGGCAGTACTGGGGTCTCCGGGGACTTAGTCTGTTCAGTTGTGTTGTACCATAGGGAGTTGTAGTTTTTGTTGTTGCAGTGTCGTGTCTCACCTCTTACTAAACATCTGGAAACAGCAAGTCCCAGAAGCCACCAGGATGAGCAGCAGCAGAGGGATGGTGGGGATGATTACATAAACCAGCAGCATACCTGCAGAAGGAGGATAGAGCAGAGATGGAGCTCCAGAGAGGCTATTTCAGTAATTACACTCTATTTAAACACTGTCTTACATTCCATATCATCGCTACACCACATGTCTCACTTTCTGGTGTCCTGCCATACCATCTAATTGTCTCACCTCCCTGTCTCACCTCCACCTGTCTCACCTCCACCTCTCACCTGAGGTTCCAGCTATGATTACGTGTGGGGCGTCGTCCTCACTTGGTCCGGATTGTTTGACCTCATCTGCCTGCACCACCGCCACATCTGGGACAGACAGACAAAGATACTAAATCAAAAAGGGATATACTAACTAATACCCTCATGCAGTCAACCATGCTGACCTCCAGGAGTGGGGCTGATATGGCTGGGCTATGCCCCAGGGTGTGCCTCCTCACCTTGGTCACGAGCTCCAGGCCTGTCCCCCTGCTCCTTCCCCAGACGGCTCTCTGGATCAACATCAGAATCAGAAAAAACTTGATTAAACAAAACTGATATGCATTTCTGTTAGTGTAGTTTTACCAGGCTAAAACACAATTGGATATCACGAAATTGGGAGAAAAAGTGGGGTAAAAAAAAAATATTATAAAAAAAAAATATAACAACCTTTTAAAAGGGAAACGTATAGAACACTCCACAAAACACACTGAACTCATCTTATCTCCCGTGACATTTGCGTACCTGTGTGATGCTGCGTACCTGGTTCGTACTTGCAGATGAAGTTGTGCTTCATGTTGCACCTGTCGTCGTTCCACTGGTACATGTAGGCCCCGCCCAGCCCGTGGATCGCTGTAGGCTGGTGGTACATCACTACACACGCCTCCCCTCCGCACGACGGCTCGTCAAAATACCAGTTCCTAACACACACAATCACACACAATAATACACATATTCCAATTAAAACACAGACATACACAAAAGCCTCACCAAAGTAACAGTTGCTGTGTGAAACATACACACCTGAATTGGGACACACTCCCGTCGGTCCAGAGGTAGAGGTCAGGACAGGAGGCGAAGCCGCCGTTTACCTGTGTGTGTTCTCCTTCTGTCCTCATCAGCCCGATCCAGAAATCACCATCTGCTATTCCTACATTACCGGTACCTGCTCCTACCCCCGTTTCTGTCCCTGCTCCTGTTGAGGAGGTCCGAAGCTCCTGTAGGAAATAATATATATATATATATATATATATTGTAAGTATATTATAAGTAAATAAGAAATATATTAACATGTTCATGATTGGAGCACTTTGAGGAGGTGTTTTTGGTGTTGTTGTTTGTACTGTCACACACACGCGCGAACACACGCACACACACTGACCTGTAGTAGGTGTTCTATGTGTCTCTGCTCTGCAGCGCTCTCTACGCTCAGCAACGACCCTCCGTCCATCTCACACGCCTGTCTGGCCTCGCTGAATGCAATCCGGCTGGTCATTTCCCGGAAGTAGGCGATCTTATAGCATGGATGCTCCTCCCCTCCCTGACACACCGTCTGACCTGGAGGCAAATGAGATCGTCAATCTATTGATTGCATGTAGGGCTCGCACAATTACCTTCTGACCATGTAACCGAAGGTTATGGATGAAGATCGGAACGCCCCCCCCCTCCCTGCATCAGCAGCACACATAGAAATAGAATGAATAGAAGGGTCTTGGAACCTCTGGCTAATTGACAGGTAAAATCATGGATACACTTGAAATTGCTGCCTGGTATTGTGATGCAAAAATGTTCATGGGAATGTTATAGGGCTGTGGCGGTCATGAAATTTTGTCAGCCGGTGATTGCCGGTCTCAAGGTAATTGACATAAACACATTTAGCATCTCCTTGCTTCCATGCATACAGTAGCCTACAAGTCACTGATGCAGACCTTTGGTACATCTACATTTTTTTTTTAAAGTATAATAAATCCATTTAAAATAGCCTACACCATCACAATAAATCCATTATTTATTTTAGACAGGTCTAAAGAAATATGACATAAAGAAAATGTAGTCTATTTCAGATGAACAGAATAGCCTACTCTGAGTTGTCCTTATGTTAGGCCCTGGTCTGGCTTTGCCATATGGCTGTGGGCTACACTAGTTTATTTAGTAAACAAGATTTGCTTAGAATTCCGTGGCATTATTTTATATTATTTTAGAGTATGAAGGATACAATAGGTGAATAATATAGAACGGATATTTTCTCCAAACGATTTGAGGGAGTGCACACATGCGGCTATTCTTTGTGGAGCGGTTAACAAAGAAACGGGTCCTCCTATCTGCTTAATTTACATTTACGTTGGGACATGATTTGATGATTTGACAAATTTGATGATTCTAATGATGATTTGACAAAAGTTGCATGAAATGCATGAGTTTTGCTTTGTTTTTTGTGCAGCCTGTACACACTTCATCAGCCTCTCATTAACATTTTGACAAACACTTGATAATGCCTCAAATTTCCCTGCAGCATCCCCTTTGCGTGGCCGTAATGCCCCCTAAAAAAATCCATGCCTTTTGCGGCCAGTGGCCGTTGTGCCCTTGGGCTGAATATATTAATTATAATTCCCTTCTCACGGCTGCATGCTCCGAAGCACCTCTCACTCACATGGCTCTCTGAGATATCTCAATTATTATTAGCCAATGCCCGTCTCATGACCGGGTCCTTCTCACAGGCTACAAGTGAAGACAGACACATTGGGGACGCATCTGCGTGCGCCCTTGGTCAATTCCGAGGCGCATATTGAAGATATTGGAAGAACTGTCCACATTTCCTTTGTCAGCCAACAAGATGAGTAGCCCTAATGGACAGCAAAAGCACTAGCCTATTGTCACGCTCGTCGGATGAACTGTAAGCATACTCGGACCAGCGTGCAGCGTGATCTGGGTTCCACATATTTTATTGATAAGTGGACCGCACAAAACAATAAATAATAAACGATACGTGAAGCTACTGCAGTGCTCACAGGCACTTACACATAAACAAGATCCCACAACCACAGGTGGGAAAAATAACTACTTAAATATGATCCCCAATAAGAGACAACGATTACCAGTTGCCTCTAATTGGGAATCATGCAAAACACCAACATAGAAAAAGATACTAGAACACAACATAGACATAGATATACTAGATCACCCCCTAGTCATGCCCTGATCTACTACACCATAGAGAAACAATGTCTCTCTATGGTCAGGGCATGACAGTACCCCCCCCCAAAGGTGCGGACTCAGGCCGCAAAACCTGAAACCAAATGGGGAGGGTAGGGGGGTGATTAGTGTCGGATCGCGGCTCCAGTGCGGGTCGAAGTATCCACTCAGCTCGCGGATCCGCCAGCATCGGTGGCGGCTCTGGTGCGGGACGAAGAACCCGCTCAGCTTGCGGATCCACCAGCTTTGGTGGTGGCTCTGGTGCGGGCCGAAGAACACGCTCATCCCGTGAATCCAGCCATGGACCCGGGCTGAACACTGTGCCTGGACTGGACCTCGGTGTCAAGGAAGGCTCCTGCCATGGAGCGGGACTGGACACCAGCCCTGGCCTGGACATCGGTGCCGATGAAGGCTCCTGCCATGGAGCGGGACTGGATGCCATATCTGGACTGAGCACCAGCGCAGAAGAAGACTCCGGCCATGGAGCAGGACTGGACGCCGTGCTTGGACTGGGCATCGGCGCAGGGAAAGGCTCCGGCCTTGGAGCTGGACTGGACACCGTGCTTGGACTGGGCACCGGTGCAGAGGGAGGCTTCTGCCATGGAGCTGGACTGGACGCCGTTTTTGGAAGCTCCGGACCGTTGACCCTCGCTGAAGGTTCCGGACCGTTGACCATCACTGGAGGTTCCGGACTGTGGACCGTCTCAGGAGGTTCCGGACTGTGGACCGTCTCAGGAGGTTCCGGACTGTGGACCGTCTCAGGAGGTTCCGGACTGTGGACCGTCTCAGGAGGTTCCGGACTGTGGACCGTCTCTGGAGGCTCCGGACTGTGGACCGTCTCTGGAGGCTCCGGACTGTGGACCATCTCAGGAGGTTCCGGACTGTGGACCGTCTCAGGAGGTTCCGGACTGTGGACCGTCTCAGGAGGTTCCGGACTGTGGACCGTCTCTGGAGGTTCCGGACTGTGGACCGTCTCAGGAGGTTCCGGACTGTGGACCGTCGTTGGACTGTGAAACGTTGCCGGAAGCTCTGGACTGGAAACTGTCGCCGGAAGCTCTGAACTGGTAACCGTCGCCGGAAGCTCTGGACTGGGAACTGTCGCCGGAAGCTCTGGACTGTGAAGGCGCACTGGAGGCCTGATGCCCGGGGCCGGCACATGACGTACCGGACTGGGGAGGCGCACTGGAGGCCTGGGGTGTGGAGCTGGCACAGAACGTACTGGGCTGTGAAGGTGCACTGGAGACCTGGTACGTATAGCCGGCATCAATTGTACCGGAACTATGACACACTTCGCACGGTGAGTGTGAGGAGCTGGCACAGGACGTACTGGGCTGTGGAGGCGCACTGGAGACCTGGTGCGTAGAACCGGCACACATGGCACCGGACAAATGACACGTTCCTCAAGGCGCGTGTGGAGAGCTGGCACAGGACTTACTGGGCTGTGGATGCGTACTGGAGACCTGATGCGTGGAGCTGGCACAGATTTCACCAGACTAATAGCACGCTCCTCAGAACGAGTACGGGGAGCTGACTCAGGTGGCATTAAACTGATTACACGCTCCTTAGGGCAAATGTCGTACATCTTCCACCAACTCAACAACTCTCTCCGCTCTTTCTCCTCCAATACCTCCATCCACTCTCTGACGGTCTCTGACTCTCTCCATTCACTCTCCTCCAGTTTCTCCCTCTTCTCCCAGACTGGCTCTGGTTCACTCCTCGGTTCCGCCGACCACCCCTTGTGCCCCCCCCCAAAATATTTTCAGGCTGTTTTTTGGCCTTTCTATGTGGACCGAACCCCGGCATCGTCACTGTCATAACCTTCCGTCTGCCGCTCCTGCCAAGGAAGGCGGTCCTGTCCTGCCTGGATTTCCTCCCAAATCCAGGGTCCCTTCCCATCCAGGATCTCCTCCCAAGTCCAGGATACACTCTCCTCCTGGGCACGCTGCTTGGTCCTGTTGTGGTAGGATCTTCTGTCACGCTCGTCGTACGAACTGGAAGCATACTCGGACCAACGTGCAGCGTGATCTGGGTTCCACATATTTTATTGATAAGTGGACCGCACAAAACAATAAAGAATAAACGATAAGCTACTGTAGTGCTCACAGGCACTTACACATAAACAAGATCCCACAACCACAGGTGGGAAAAATAACTACTTAAATATGATCCCCAATAAGAGACAACGATTACCAGCTGCCTCTAATTGGGAATTATACAAAACACGAACATAGAAAAAGAAACTAAAACACAACATAGACATAGATATACTAGATCACCCCCTAGTCACGCCCTGACCTACCACACCATAGAGAAACAATGGCTCTCTATGGTCAGGGCGTGACACCTATGTCAATCTACTATCCACCGTAGTACAAAAGTTGGCCTATTCTATTCTGTGCGAGAAATAAATATTCCAAGCATAGTCTGGGACAGTTGTGGGATGCGATAGATCCCAAATTAATACAATCACTAGCATCAAAAAAACATTTTAAAAGCAACGAGGCTGATGCAACGGATCAGAACGTTTACCTTAAAATGTTCATAAACTAGTAGGCTATTTATTGACATTATAAGTGCAGCAATGTGCATACGGCAGTAGGCTATAAACTCAAATGTTCCAAAATGCAAACAATTAGCGGGAAAACACAAATCTCAAAAGTGACCGCAAATGCGATTACGCATGTAAGGGTTTTTATTATAAAGGTGTATTTTTATGGTGAAAATAATCTTCCCCAAACTTGAAACTTAGGCTCTAAACCCCTTGTAAAGTGGATAAATGTGCTTAAATTTAAGAAGTTGTTTGGCCACTTCAGTTGTGATACAAACCTTATCAAAACATATAGGCCTATGTGCTGAGGTGTGCGACTATGATTTGAAAAAGTCGGGGTGGAAAAAAGTGATGCACTGTTTCTTGCCTTACTGCACACAAGCTGGGCATCATTCACAAGTGATAGGCTAATATTGTCACCCATCAGACTATTCTTGATTTAATCTTGTCTTTACATATACTAAGTAATATATGTGTGAAATTAGTTTTGATTTAGAATGGACCATCATCATGCACCTGTATCGAAATGGGCAGCGGGAAAAAATACATGTTATCTAGACATAGCGAATGGAGGAAGCTTTTTCCGTGGTTTATTTTCATTTCAGCCAGGTATATGTAAGAGTGATTAGAAGGACAATAGAGTGCTGAGTACCAGGCAGTAAGCAAGCATCAGAGCTTGGAGAAGCCAAATTACCGTGACTAAACGGTCACATGGAATTTGACTGCTGTCATGACTCGTGCCCGCCGGTGTGGCGGTAATGCTGTCACCGCAACAGCCCTAGAATGTTTATTCAGATGATGTTAACTTATGTGGCACATGCCATGGAATGTATTTTTTGTAATGTTAGTTGAGTTGAATCAACAAATCACAGCACATATTGATGGGTACACTTCCTGCTTTTCTTCCTGCTTTTACTTACTACTCTGCTCAACGCAATGGCCACCAGTCCACTCACTATGCTATCGCTGACTCGAATGGGGACGCTCGTTCTATTCATTCTATTTCTATGGCAGCACATGCAGTCAGGAGCGGAGGAGAGCAGAAAATGTGCATCCTCAAAAAATATGTTTATTCAAATTATTATTATTATTATTGGCTGGCCAATTACCGTCATACAAAATTTCATGACCGTCACAGCCCTAATTGTAAGTAGACAATTTACATAAGGATGGATTAATTAATCAATGGACAATTATGTCAAATCTATCTGTGTCAGTTGTATGCAATTGGAGCCAATTTAGGCATCTACTGTATGCCGGTAATCTATCGTGGCCAGACTACGTAACATATATGGAGTAATTTACGTGAGATTTTCAGTTCTTGTTTGCCGAGATCAGTATGCCAGTAATAGAGCCAATGTCATCAAGTAATGGTCCCCCCACAGTTTCAAAATCAAGTTACTTCCTTGTTCTCTACTGATTTCTGTGGCTGTGTTTGTCTTTTCCTCCCTCCATCTATCTGACAAACCATCCATCATCTAATCAGTGATCAGTAAATCCACCAGACTACTGTATCTACACCCAATCAGCCCTCCGCCGGTCACCAAATCCATCAACCAGTCCACAAATTAACCAACCCACCTGTCAATCAACCAGTCCACAAATTAACCAACCCACCTGTCAATCAACCAGTCCACAAATCAACCAACCCACCTGTCAATCAACCAGTCCACAAATTAACCAACCCACCTGTCAATCAACCAGTCCACAAATCAACCAACCCACCTGTCAATCAACCAGTCCACAAATCAACCAACCCACCTGTCAATCAACCACCTCACCAAACAACTTTTTTATCAATCTATCAATCAGTTCATATTAGTGGATTTCATACATTAGAACTACTCTCTGTTGATCTTTAGAAGTGGTTTGAAGGTCTTAAGTGAATGCAAACATCTCCATTGAACTTATCAGTTGTACACAATCCCTCGACCCACTCCTACACACACACCCTTAACGACTCTTGGCTTCCCGCCAAAAGGATGTGGTCATCGCATTCGCATCCTCTCAGTCCCTTAGAATTTACCGTCAAACTTTCCTAGTGTGGTCAACATCCTCTGTCAATCAGGAAGTGACTCTAGCTAACTGACTGTTGTAACAGGGCTGCTGATCACACTGTAGGCTGGAGGCCCACTTCTAAAACAGCCTTGTTACCGCTCACAAACAGACTTTTACTGGATGTGTTCACACGCTGACATGGCATTTACAGTAAGCAGCAGTCATGCTGTACTGTACTTATACACAAACACAGAGGAGACACACCCACAAACACAGAATAGACACCCCCACAAACACAGAGTAGACGTGTACTTTCACAAGTATGCACGCACACAGGTACACACATACACACAAATATAATCACACACATGCAGCACACAATATCCAGCATTATAAAGCTGTACTCTATGATGGCAGTTAAGTGGGTGAAAAGTGGCGGATCTGGCCCAGATTCTGGACTGACTCATAACAACCAGAGAGGTCAGCCTCACAGTGTGTGTGTGTACATGAATGTGTGTGTGTGTGTGTGTGTGTGTGTGCGCGTGTATGCATGCATGCGTGCATCAGTGAATAATACCAGTGATTAATACACAGGCAGTTAAAGAGGCCTAATAATAACATTAGCAGTGTGGCCAGGAGGTACTTTAAGTGATTGGCTGCCTGGTCTAGATCAGATCTGCACTATCATCACTTTGGAACCCAGTAATGGTACCGGGGTGCACAGACGACCAACAGACTCAGCATTTTCACCTCCTTTCTCTCTTTCTTCCTCTCTTCGTTCATTCCCTCCATCCTGCCTCATCTTCCTGTTCTGATACCTCAAAATTCTTCTTCTCAACCCAAAGCGTCATCGTTTTCCTTTCTCCCTTTCTTATTTCCTTTCTTTTTTCCTCTCTCGCTCTCTCTCCTTTATTAATTTGTTCCCTCTATCCGGCCTCCTCTGCTCTGATTCCTCAGATCCACATTTTCATCAGTTCTTCCCTTTCTTTTCCTCTAACAGCCTCTTCCTTCACCTCCTCCTTCACCTCTTCCTTCACCTCCTCCTTCACCTCTTCCTTCACCTCCTCCATCACCTCCTCCATCACCTCTTTCATCACCTCCTCCTTCACCTCCTCCTTCACCTCCTCCTTCACCTCTTCCTTCACCTCCTCCTTCACCCGTCTTCACCTCTTCCATCACCTCTTCCATCACCTCCTCCATCACCTCCTCCATCACCTCCTCCATCACCTCCTCCTTCACCTCCTCCTTCACCTCTTCCTTCACCTCCTCCTTCACCTCCTCCTTCACCTCCTCCTTCCCCTCCTCCTTCACCTCTTCCTTCACCCGTCTTCACCTCTTCCTTCACCCATCTTCACCTCTTCCTTCACCTCCTCCTTCACCTCCTCCTTCACCTCCTCCTTCCCCTCCTCCTTCACCTCTTCCTTCACCCGTCTTCACCTCTTCCTTCACCCATCTTCACCTCTTCCTTCACCTGTTCCTTCACCCGTCTTCACCTCTTTCTTCACCTGCCTTCACCTCTTCCTCTGTTTCTCTCCTTCATCCCTCTTCCTCATCCCCCTTTTCATCCTCTGCACTTTCCCTATCTTGGAACATCAACCTCTCTCTCACTGATTCTCCATCTGTCACTTTGTCTTCTCCCTCCTCTGTGCCTTTTGCAGTTTATTTAGACTAAATCACATAGTAGGGACATTTTAGGTTAAAGAGGGGCATATCTCACCACTAATGAAATAAAAGTTGTCCACTCTCCCCTCACTCACTCACTCTCTCCATCTGTCATCTGTCTGACTATAAGACTCTCTCTCTCTCTCTTCGCTCTCTCTCTACAGTATGTAACAAATTTGAAAGCAAACATGTTAATTCAGCTGCCTGCCCTATGACAGCGACAGCCCTGACCAATGTAGAATAGCAATCTGATGTAAATCATAGATATTCCTACATTTAGTCACAGAGGGAAGGAACTGTAAATAGACTCAATCTTTACAGTCAATAAAACCAATAAATCCAGTTTCCAGGGTAAACAAACTCTAACAGGTTCACACACATTCATACACATGTATGAAAGCAAGCACATGCACACATGTACCTCATCATCTGTAACTGTAGCAATGCAATAAAAGCAAAACTGTAGCAGTTTACATGTAATTACATTTTTGACATGAATAATTGAAGGAATAGAAAACATGAGAAAATGGAGAATTTTTTTTTTGTCTCAGATAACCTAATCTTATAGATGTCTTTTTAATTTATATTTTCCAATCCTAATAAAATTCACAAATGTCCATCTAATTCTAATGATGATGATGATGGTGGTGGTTATGATGATGATGATGATGATGAGGATGAGGATGAGCTATAGGCCTATAACTTTAACCTAGTCACAAAAGGTAACATTTTACTGGTAGTTTATGGTTTAGATTATTGTTTGATGAGAATGGTTAAGGAATTATTATTTGATTATTCTTATCTTGAAGACAACAGAAATACCACCACTATTCAAATGTTATTATTTTATAACGCTAATTTGTTTTATACGATCATTGAAAGTAGACCAATATGTGAAAAACTGACCATAAAAGTTATCACATCATCAACTTACCGCTGACAACTCTTGCGCCGTGACCGCTCGAGGCCATGACCATCACTCCGCATAGAACTCTCAGGATATTCTGCTCCGCGCTCTTCTTCGAGGATTTCATACTTGACAGAGAAAAATCCAGATCTTTGAAATAAAAATGGTATTGTAAAAATAAAAAAGCTCCTTCGCTCACATCAGAGTTCACCGGTCTACTGCCAGTTTGTTGACTGCGACTCTGCTCTCAGTCTCCGGTCTCTGCTGTTGTCATGGTTTCCACCCAAATTTCCGGTTTTTACTTTTCAGTGAGCAAGAGGCTCTAATGGGATTCGTACCGGCACCCTCACGCGCTCGAGGACCGGAAAATGTTCTAAGAACGGGGGCTCGCCTCGTGCAGACAGCCCACCAGAGACAGTGAAACAGTAAAGTGGCTCCCACAGGCGCGCTTATTGATCCCCCTCCCTTTCCTTCTCTCGTTGCTGAGTCCCTCCGCAGCTGATCGACCACGCACAGCTGTCACCTCGCGCCCCACCGACTATTTAATTAGCCTCGTGACACGTGCCTCGCACCCCACCCCAATCTATATGTGTCTATATGAAATCCATTGATAGCATGCTTGAGATTAGATGGAATATAATTGCATGAACACTTTAAGCAAACGCGTCAAACTATAAACTAATATTAGGATTAAGCTACAATACGGTTCACTAAAATATAAACTATGCTACATTTGAGAGTCCAGTTCTAGAGGGTTACTTCTGCATGCTGGTGTCATGCAGAGGTTCAGACCTCTTGACAGGTATGCTGACACAGTGGGAGGCTACATTGTATGTATATTAGCTGTCCTGGCTTGGGGTCACCACGGTAGCCACCTGGGACTTAAACCGCCCCACCCCTTTGAACTGTCAAATCCCATAAAAATAGATGGAAACTATCTCTAAACACCAGAGCCTTGGGAGAGTAATAAAATAAAAACGCATACTAATATGCCAGGCCAGAAACCAGAGCATGCCAGGCCAGAAACCAGAGCATGCCAGGCCTGAGACCAGAGCATGCCAGGCCTGAGACCAGAGCATGCCAGGCCTGAGACCAGAGGTAAATGGGTTGTTCCATCAAATGAGTGCCTTTTGTGTACCTTTAATTAGAAATTGTGCACCAATGTTGAATTTTAAAAGCCTGTATATTAAATGAATGACGCTTTAATATAGACCACATGGATAATTAAATAAATCAGATTTGTTTTTATATGAATAAATTCAGCATTTTGACATGTCCCTCAGTCATTCCTGTGTCACTTCTAGGAAGATTTCAACCCAAAGTCTCCAAGTTTACACCATCATTGTAAAGCCCTAGTTATTTTGTTGCTTTGACAAAGTCATTTCTGAAGATTACTATTCATTTCATGTGATTAGTGATTCATTTACATCTGTCCTTCATTTTAAGGTGAACTCTGTTTAGTGAATTGAACTCTCGTTTTAATATAGTGAAACTATTGCTTGTAAAATATATATTTTTAAAGAACATTGAACATCTAATAGTCAAATCATGGTGTAAAAGCAGGTGAGCCGGTTCTACTCTTCTTGACCACGTTCTGGTGTTTTGTGGTGGAAAACTGAGCGGTCGAGCAAAACACATCAACCCTGTTACCCATAGATAGACTGATTAGAAATGTTTAAGCAATAAAAATGTTTTGTTGAAGCTTGCGTTCAACTGCCACTCCCTGTTATACACAACAAGCTTCCATTCCCTCTGTCACAAGGGGATTTATGGCTGATTTACCATGAAATCATCAACCCTGTTACAGTCAGCTCTGTTACTTTATTTGGCTCTTAATAGGCACTTACTATATTATCATTTTTTATTGATAACCTTGAGATGGGAAACATGTTTTTATTACGTTAAATTTGCTCTTTATGACAATGTTAAAATTGGGTGAAATCTAAAAAATGTGGGGACCAAGACACACTTCTTAAAAGGCATCAAATTGGTAGAACGACCCAAATATCGAAATGATTTTCATATTGTTCTCCCACAATTTCATATAGTTATGATGATAGCCAATGACATTGTCTGGCGGACAGGCCCTCTCTCTCTGTGTTGTATTGATCTGGTCGCTATAGCGATATGGAGCCAGGCTGTTATGGCCCTCTGCTGTTAAACACGCTGTAATATGCATTGACACAAAATATGCTATTACTTAATTCACTGTTAGATATTGATCGGTTATGCCCCCCTTCCTTACTCTCCTCCTCTCTCTATTCATCCCTCCTTCCTCTCCACCCTCCTCTTCGGTAAATGGGTAAATGCAATTGGGGTTTTCTGGGCGGATGGGAGGTGTTCAATAACGACACTAAGATATTCTCTGACACATTATCGATAAAGTGGCCAGAGCATTATTACAGCTGCTGCTGCCATCATCATCATCATCAAGAGGCCGGATTAAACATGAACTGTCAGGAAATGAGAATAGATAAGAAAGATAGAAAAGAAGAAAGAAAGCGAGAGAGGGTTTGTGAGAGAGGGAGAGAGGGAAACAGAGAGAGAGAGAGAAAAGGACAGAGAGAGAGAGCGAGAGAGAGAGAGAAAAAGAGTGAGGGATAGAGAAGAAAGGAAATGTGGGGTAATCATAAAAAAGACAGAGGATGGAGCTGAGTTTGAGTGCCACCGGGCAGAGGAAAGGGCCAGCTTGCAGAAAAGTGAGTGGGGCAGTAACTGGGGCAGCTGAATCGGGTCCTGCTGAGGCGGCAGTCTGAATGGACACGGGCAGCGGCCAATCCCAGAACATCATCATCACTAATGTCATCACTGTCCAGCTGCTCTTCATCATCTTCCTCTTCATCATAGTAGTTATTCTGCTGTGAAAGCATGTGTGGACATACAGTACATGGGTCAGAAAAGGCGTTTGTCTTGGCTGCTTTCTTTCTTTCCATTTTCACCCGTCTTTCTGTCTCTCTCTCTCTCTTTCTCTCTCTCTCGTTCTCTCTCTCTCTTGCTTAGCCTTAAAAAAATTGTGTTTCAAGGCCCCCTTCACCAGGCCATAAAGAGAAAGTATTTAAATGTACCATTTCAAGCCTTTTTAAGTAATTGTGTTTAAAAGTGTCAGTTTCTGTTAGGACAGTTTTATTGCCCCTAAACCCCACTCAGAGACTGTGACGGATCCACCAAATCTCGTTAGGTAAGAGGGGTAACATCTGGGGGTAGGCTGCACCCCTTCTAAAGAACCCCTTTGGGGTACACAGAGGCCTCGACCACCTGAGGGCGGTCTGAACTAATAACCGTTGGTATTGACCTCTTGAAAACAGTATGTACACACACACACACACACACACCTCGACCTGGAGGAGATCAACTTGAGGCAGATTTACTAAATGGGATATTACTGTATAGAAAGAAAACTAGCGCTTCTAAAAGGCACTTGGGATGAATAGGATACAATATCTTCGAAGATTATATATGGTATTGTTCAACTGGTATGGGGGTCCATTTAGCAATAGTTGATGTCTATACACTGTGTCTCGGTGACGAGCAATCAAAAAATTGCACAAGAATCAATGTATGAAATTGGAAATCAATACAAAAATGTACTCCAGCTCAGTTCTTTTTGACTGGAATTCTATTGAGTGAAATGCATTGATTTCCATGGCTGTCATGTTGAGGGTAGAAAAGAAAAAATATGCCATTCTTGCCTTACTATTGTATTTCAGGCAGTGGCCAAGACCCCATATAATGGTTGCATTTACAAAGCACTTTAGATTGTAAAAAAAGGGTGAGCCTTCACCCCTTATAGTTTGACTTATCACGAAACACATATTTGATTGAACAGGGCTCTACTGTAAATGTGTCTGTTCTACACTACTTTGTCTTTATTGACAAGTGGCTTCTCAAGATGAATAGGTGTTACTTCCTCTATTTACCCACTCCATCCATCCATACCTCCATCTCTTTTTTTCCCCGAGAACGGAAGCAAAGGAAGCCTCTAAGCACTCACAAGGGAATCATCCAGAATGGCCTGCAATTCAGTCTGTGAAAAGTGACAGGGTGGGAGAAAGAAGAGAGCAGTGGTGCGTGGGTAAAATCACTGGGGAACCCAAGCAAGAAAAAAAGCCATATTTCAACCTACAGTGCTTTCGGAATGTAGTCAGAACCCTTGACTTTTTCCACATTTTGTTACGTTACAGCCTTATTCTAAAATTGGTTAAATCATTTTTTCTCCCTTATCATTACCACATAATGACAAAGCAAAAAATGGTTTTACATTTTTTGCATATAACATCACATTCAGATAAGTATTCAAACCCTTTACTCAGTACTTTGTGGAAACACCTTTGGAAGCGATTACAGCCTCATGTCTTCTTGGGTATGACGCTACAAACTTGGCACACCTGTATTTGGGAAGTTTCTCCCATTCTTCTCTGCAGATCCTCTCAAGCTCTGTCAGGTTGGATGAGGAGAGTGGCTGCACAGCTATTTTCAGGTCTCTCCAGAGATGTTCGATCGGGTTCAAGTCCGGGCTCTGGCTGGGCCACTCAAGGACATTCAGAGACATGTCCCAAAGCCACACCTGCGTTGTTTAGGGTCTTTATCCTGTTGGAAGGTGAACCTTCGCCCCAGTTCGAGGTCCTGAGCTCTCTGGAGCAGGTTTCCATCAAGGATCTCTCTGTACTTTGCTCCGTTCATCTTTCCCTCGACCCTGACTAGTCTCCCAGTCTCTGCCGCTGAAAAACATCCCCACAGCATGATGCTGCCATCACCATGCTTCACTGCAGGGAGGGTGCCAGGTCTCCTCCAGAAGTGACACTTGGCATTCAGGCCAAATAGTTAAATCTTGGTTTCATCAGGCCAGAGAATCTTGTTTCTCATGATCTGAGAGTCTTTAGGTGCCTTTTGGCAAACTCCAAGCAGGCTGTCATGTGCCTTTTACTGAGGAGTGGCTTCCGTCTGGCCACTCTACCATAAAGGCCTGATTGGTGGAGTGCTGCATAGATAGTTGTCCTTCTGGAAGGTTCTCGCATTTCCACAGAGGAACTCTGGAGCTCTGTCAGAGTGACCTTCTCCCCCGTTTTCTCAGTTTGGCCGGGCGGCCAGCTCTAGGAAGAGTCTTGGTGGTACCAAACTTCTTCCATTTCAGAATGATGGAGGCCACTGTGTTCTTGGGGACCTTCAATGCTGCAGACATTTTTTGGTAACATTCCCTAGATCTGTGCCTTGACACAATCCTGTCTTGGCTCTCTACAGACAATTCCTTCGACGTCATGACTTGGTTTTTGCTCTGACATGCATTGTCAAATGTGGGACCATATATAGACAGATGTGTGCCTTTCCAAATTATGTTCAATCAATTGAATTTACTACAGATGGACTCCAATCAAGTTGTAGAAACATCTCCAGGATGATCAATGGAAACAGGATGCACCTGAGCTCAATTTCGAGTCTCATAGCAAAGGTTCTGAATACTTATGTAAATAAGGTATTTCTGTTTTAATACATTTGCAAACAAAACCGGTTTTTGCTTTGTCATTATGGGGTATTGTGTGTAGATTGATGAGGACATTTTTTTATTTAATCAATTTTAGAATAAGGCTGTAACATAACAAAATGTGGAAAAAGTCAAGGGGTCTGAATACTTTCCGAATGCACTGTATAGGCCTAAGGCCGAGACAATAAGAATACAAAGTGGCAGAATAAATTCAACCACACCTTTGTTTCTTCACAAAACCCGGAGAGCAATCTCTGTCCGGTGAAGTCCACAGAGCATATTGCATGTAACAAACAGTTACATGACCTACAGCATCATCAAGCAAGTTAATGACTACTTAACATCTAATGATTTAGAACCATGTAGAGTTACCGCAAGTTGCAAAGAAAACAGGAGCTGCCGCCGTTATTCCAGCACCATTTAAACTTCAACATTTCAACATCATCAGATCACCTCTGCTTAGTCTAATACAGTGACAACTTAACGATACCAAAAACAATTTAGTCCAATCAACGTAAGCTAAATTTGATTTTGCTGTCTATGGTTCTGATTTTGTGTATGGGTGTGTGTGTGTCTGTGTGTGCACGTGCGTTCGTGCAAGTATAAAAAGTTATAGTCATTGGCCAGTACGGATAATTAAGTAAAACCACAAATCCAAATACTTATCTCCATCCATGGGTAATTTAGGAAATGGACACTTTTAGCTAACTTGCTACCCACCGGAGGACAACAACACAAAGAGATGAAACAATTCAAGTTGTTTCTGTCAATGACGTATTGCTCTCAATGAGATGTGATTGGAGTGAAGCCAAATCCAAATTGGCTTCCCTTGACGCTGTTTTTTGCTGCGCCAGGACCATTCACAATTGACCTAACTCAGCTCAACGCTGATTGGCTATTTTTTATTTTTGTATTTTATCAAGGGAGGCCAAATGCTCGCTGGCTTCCTTTGCATTCAATGCTACTGGCAGCAAAAATGTCATACTATTTTGACCAGACAGCATCAGATCGATGGCCTATACATACAGAAACAAAGGGCCGCTGCTTTCGCTAGCTCGGATGCTTTCGCCACTGAGAAACATTCAGCCTTTTGCAAATTGAAGGAAAATTATGAAACACAGAGAGACAAAAGATAAAATCTTTTATACGTTTTTGTATTTTTTCCTCAATCCTTAACTGAACCCTCCTCTACCTCCCTTGACCCCTACATCTCCTCCTCAAAACCTCCTCCTTCTCTACCCCCATGCTCCTCAAACCTTAACTGGACCCTCCTCTCACTCCCTTGACCCCTCCTCCTCCCCTTGTTCTCTTCTCTCCAACCTCTTCCACTGCATAACCCCCCACCTCACCCCCTCACTCCCTCTAAAGATAAATGTTGCCCACCTTGGGGTGGGTGAGTGAGCGCTGCCTCTCTGCTGATTTGATGAGAGACTGGTCGTCGTGGGGATACAAGATGGAAGGAGCATTAGGAGGAAGTAACAGACATCCCATTAGACAGACATCAGACTACAGCTCACCCCCTCTGATCTATGGGTTACATCAACACTCTCTCTCTCTCTCTCTCTCTCTCTCATCTCCATCTCTCCTGCTCTCTCCTCTCTCTCTCTCTCTCTCTCTCCTCTCTCTCTCTCTCTCTATCTCCTCTCTCTCTCTCTGTCTCCTCTCTCCTCTCTCTGTCTCTCTCTCTCTCTCTGTCTCTCTCTCTCTCCTCTCTCTCTCTCTCTCTCCTCTCTCCCTCTCGGTCTCTCTCGTCTCTCTCTCTCCTCTCTCTCTCTCGTGTCTCTTCTCTCTCTCTCTCTCTCTCTGTCTCTTCTCTCTCTCCTCTCTCCTCTCTCTCATCTCTCTCTCTCCTCTCTCTGTCTCTCGTCTCTCTCTGTCTCTCTCTCTCTGTCTCTGTCTCTCTCATCTCTCCTCTCTCTCTCTCTCCTCCCTCTGTCTCTCTGTCTCTCTACTGTCCTCCCTCTGTCTCTAGGTCTCTCTCCTCTTCTCCTGTCCTCTGTGCTCTGTCTCTGTCCTCTCTCTCTCTCTTCTTTCTTTCTCCTCTCTCTCTCTCTCTCTCTGTCTCTCTCTCTCTCTCCTCTCTCTCTGTCTCTCTCTCTCTCTCTCTCTCTCTCTGTCTCTGTCTCTCTCTCTCTCTCTGATCTCTCTCTCTCTCTGTCTCTCTGTCTCTCTCTCTCTCTGTCTCTGTCTCTGTCTCTCTCTCTCTCATCTTCTCTCTGTCTCTCTCTGTACTCTCCTGTCTCTCTGTCCTCTCTCTGTCTCTGTCTCTGTACTCTCTCTGTCTCTCTGTCTCTCTTTCTCTCTCTCCTCTCTCTCTGTCTCTCTCTCCTCCCTCTCTTCTCTCTCTGTCTCTACTGTCCTCTCTCTTCTCCTCCTCCTCTGTCTCTGTCTCTCTCTCTCTCTTTCTCTCTGTCTCTCTCTCTCTCTCTCTCTCTCTCTGTCTCTCTCTGTCTCTCTCTGTCCTCTCTCTCCTGTCTCTCTGTCTCTCTGTCTCTCTCTCTCTCTCTCTCTGTCTCTCTGTCCTCCTCTGTCTCTGTGCTCCTCCTCACTCTCTCTGTCTCTGTCTCTCTCTCTTCATCTCTGCTCTCTCTCTCATCTCTGTCCTCTCCTCTCTCTCTCTGTCTCTCTCTCTCTCTGTCCCTCTCTCTGCCCTCTCTCTCTCTCTCTCTTGTCTCTGTCTCTGTCCCTCTCTCTGCCCTCTCTCCGTCTCTCTCTCTCTTGTCCTCGTGTCCTCTCTCCTCTGTCCTCTCCCTGTCTCTCTCTGTCTCTCTCTGTCTCTCTGTCTCTCTGTCTCTCTGTCTCTCTGTCTCTCTGTCTCTCTGTCTCTCTCTCGGTCCTCTGTCCGCTCTCTCTCTCTCTGTCTCTCTCTCTTCTCCCTCCTCTCTCATCTCTGGTCTCTCCTGTCCTCTCCCTCTCTCTCGTCTCTCTCTCTCTATCTCTCTCTCTCTCTCTGTCTCTGTCTCTGTCCCTCTCTCTCTCTCTCTTGCTCTCTCTCTCTCTCTGTCCTCTCTCTCTCTCTCTCTCTCTCTCACATCTCTCCTCACTCTATACTCTATCTCGCTCTCTCTCCTGTCCTCTGTCTCTCTCCATCTCTCTCTCGCTCTCTGGTCTCCTCTGGCTCTCTGTCTCCTCTCTCTCCCTCTCTCTCTCTCTCGTCTCATCTCTTGCTCTCCTCTTCTCTCTCTCTCCTGCTCTGTCTCTCTCTGTCCTCTCCTTCTCTCTCTCTGTCCTCTCTGTCTGGTCTCCTCTCTACCTCTCCTCCTCTCTGTCCTTTCGCTCATGTCTCTCTGTCCTCTGTCTCTCTCACCTCTCCTCTCTCCTCTCTCTGTCCCGCACGCCCCGTCTCTCTCTCGTCTCCCTCTCTCTCTCTGTCTCCTCTCTCTCCTTCTCTCTGCTTCTCTCTCCTCTGTCTCTCTCCCTCTTTCTCTCTCCTCTCTCTGTCTCTCCTCTCTCTTCCTCTCTCTCTCTCTCTCTCTCTCTCTCTCTCTCTCTCTCTCTCTCTCTCTCTCTCTCTCTCTCTCTCTCATTAACAGTACTCCTGTGATGGTTGTGACCCGTATCGTGTTCACATCATAACCTACTTACTGAGGTGTTGTTACTGCAAGTTCATATAGTGTTTCATAAGAGAATGTGATAACAGCTTTAAGTGTTCCATAATCAAAGTTTCACACATGGTAGTAAGGATGGATGGACTGTAGGAGTGAACAGGGTGGTAGCAGTGAGGGATGACTGGGTGTTTACAATACACACACACACACACACACACACACATACACACAAAGACACACACAAACAATTAGAGTAAACATGACACTGGGTTAAAAGGAGTTAATTAGGATAAATCGTACATTGCAAGCTTTTGTATAAATAAGCGAAGGCGCCAGTCAGAAAGAGTCCAGTGAGCTAACTTGACAGAGAACATGAACAGTTAGAGTATAAATAACCACTAAATAGAAAAATAGAAGAGAGAGAGAGAAACAGAGAGAGAAACAGATAGAGAGAAACAGAGAGAGAGAGACAGAGAGGGCGAGAGAGGGAGAAACAGAGAGAGCGAGAGAGACAGAGAGAGTGAGAGAGAAACAGAGAGAGAGAGAGTCTTTAGTTAATGACCTGCACTCTTTACAACCCTTAAGAGACCCAATGGACCAAGACCCCATCTAATCCTACTGATTCTCATCACGAAGAGGACAGACCACACACAGGTCCTTCCACGAAACGAGCCCTTTTGCTTTCCTTCGATATTTGAAGAAGACATTGTGCACCAATATTGGATTTTGAAAGCCTGTTATATTAAATGAAGTGTCCTTTAATATAGACCATATGAAAACATTTAATAAATCTGCTTTTTATATGGATAAAGACTTGATAAAGAGCCAAAATTCTGCATTTTGACATGTCCCTCTCTGCACTCTCTGTGACTTCTCTGAAGATTTTAACCCACTTAACCCCACATTTCTCCAAGTTTACACCATCATTGTAAAGCCCTAGTTATTTTTTTGCTTTGACAGTCATTTCTGAAGATGATCATTTTAGGGTCAACGCTGTAACGTGAAATGAACTCTTCCTTTTTAAATATTTTTTTTCAAAAGATACATTGAACATCTGTGCAAAAGCCGGTGAGCTGGTTCTACTCTTCTCTGCCACTTTCTGGTGTTTTGTGGTTGAAAACTGAACAGGTCGAGCAAAACACATCAACCCTGTTACCCGTAGATAGACAAGCTAGAAATGTTTTAAGAATTTAAATTTTTTGTGAAGCTTGCCTTCAATTGATCCTCCCTGTTGCGCACAACAAGCTTCCATTCCCTCTGTCACAAGGGGATTTATGGCTGATTTACCATGAAATCATCAACCCTGTTACAGTCAGCTCTGTTACTTTATTTGGCTCTTAATGGGCACTTACTATATTATCATTTTTTATTGATAACCTTGAGATGGAAAACATGTTTTGCTCGTCATGACAGAATGTAAAAAATGTGGTGAACAAAATATTTATATTTTTTTAAGTTACACTTCCCAAATGGGACTCATTTTGTGGAACAACCCACACAAACACACACACACACACACACACACACACACACACACACACACACACTCCAGACATTCCTTCAAACACAAATACACTCACACACACACCTGTACCTGTCATCGTTGTCGTCCCCCTGTCCCCCACCCTCTCCAAGAGCGACTGGTTACTAGTATAATGTCCTATGGGGTGACATCAGCATTTGAGGAGGTGTCACAGCAGAGCTAATGTAATCAGTGATTACACCATAGGTCACAGGGTCAGGTCACCAGACCTATAAACACACACACCATCCCACTCTTCTTTTCCTCTATGCTATTATCTGTACCAAGAGGACAATAAAAGGGAGAAAAGAGAGAAAAGGGAGGGAGAGGGAGGAGAACAGAAGAAGAGAGACAACTAAAGGGGGTTAGAGAATACATCTAGAGAGACTAGATCGAGGGACTAAAGTAGACAATTGGAAAATAAAGAAGGAAAGGCAAGTAATAAGGGAAGGGACCAAACCAAAGTCAGAGAGAGAGATTGTTACTCCTACCATGCCTAAGTGTATACTGTCTGGGCCAGGGACAGGGGCGTATTTCTCCCCAAATTGCTCCATTTCCACAAATGGACTTGTATTGATTAGAAGGAATGCATCTCTTCAGAACTGCTAATCTGTTAGTGCCGTTCTCCCTCCGCCAGTCTCCACTTAAGGCTAATTACCCAGAAGCCAATACTGCGGCCGAGGGCGGTTAACTTCTCCCTCTCCGATTGGACAGTATAGCCTAGAGAGACAGAGAGAGAGCGAGAGAGACAGAGAGAACTGAGGAGAGAGGGATGGTAGAGGTGAAAGAAGAGAGGAGGAGATAGAGAGGACTAGAGAAGTATAACCAGTCAAACTCAGACTACAGCCAGGTCTGTTTATGTTTATAATGGTAATGTGCAATGTCTCAGAGAAGATAGACAAATATTCACGGTAACTCTCCACAGTATCAGTCAACAGTCAGAGAGAGAGAAAGAAAAGAGAAAGGCCAAAAACAAAACAGCAAAAGAGGCTAGATTCACCTGCTCTGAGAATGTTTCTCTCTCTGTTTCTTTCAATTAAAATCAATTAAATACAATTCAATTCAATTCAATTTGCTTTATTGGCATGACGTAACACTGTACATATTGCCAAAGCTTACTTTGGATATTTCCAATATGAAAATAATAAAAAATACTAAAATAATTCTCTCCCTCTCTTGTTTGTGCTGCGCTGGCTCTTTAAAGGCCCAATGCAGCCATTATTTAAATCTCAATATCAAATCATTTCTGGGTAACAATTAAGTACTTTGGAGGAATAGATTTTTATTTAAAAAACTATTTCTCAAGCAAGAATTTTGCTAGGACTGTCAAGGAGTGTTATGAGTGAGGGACCTACTTGGAGGGGCCTAATGGGACGGATATGTAACTTGAAAATTAGCTGATATTGTCAGGATTTTTTTTATTTATTATAATTTTTTGGGGGGGGGCTATTTACAGTTGTGTAAAATACATAAGTAAAAATACTTGAAAGTACTACTTAAGTAGTTGTTTTGGGTATCTGTACTTTACTTTACTATTTATATTTCTGACAACTTTAACTTCACTACATTCTTAAAGAAATAATGTACTTTTAACTCCATACATTTTCCCTGACACACAAAAGTATTTGTTACATTTTGAATGCTTAGCAGGACAGGAAAATTGTCTAACTCACACTTATCAAGAGAACATTCCTGGTCATCCCTACTGCCTCTGATCTGACACACTAAACACATGCTTTGCTTGTAAGTTATGTCTGAGTGTTGGAGTGTGCCCCTGGCTATCTGTAAATAAAAATACATGTAAAAAAATGGTGCCATCTGGTTTGCTTAATATAAGGAATTTTTTAACAAGTATGTATATTTTAGCAATTACATTTACTTTTGATACCTAAGTATATTTTAAACCAAATACTTTTAGACTTTTACTCAAGTAGTATTTTACTGGGTGCCTTTCTATTAAGGTATCTTTACTTTTACTCAAGTATGACAATTGGGTACTTTTTCCACCACTGCCTATTTACTTATACTGCCTTGTGATGTCACCAGGCAAGCCTAAACTTGCTGTTTAGAAGGTACTGTGTAGATAGATTTTCAACCAGCAACTATCAGGAAATTATACTGATCACATGTTTTCACCCTTTTACAGTGTTAGTTTCATCAGTAGTACAATATGATGCAAAACACAGGAAAAACAGCATTTTGTCTTCACTGGGCCTTCGAGCAAGTCTCTCTGGTTTTTGTGGTAGGATGCGGCCACTTTGGACGGTGCTCAAATGAAAAAGACATTTCCCTGTGGGCCCCTATTGCTCCAACAGCTCTCCCTGCAGCCTTAAGGGCTCCCTCAGGATCACATTAATACATTTTCATACAGTCATAAAAAAAACTCCTGACTGCTCTTAGTATCACAACCGCAGGTACTAAGAGGATAATGTATGGTGATGTTTCAACTGGAGGAGAGGTAGAGATTGACAGAGGTAAGCCACAAACCTGACACCATACATGGAGACAGATGGACTGACACATCAATCAAGTGTAGGTGACTGTGGGTGGGTAGTCGGTTCAAAGCATTGATCAAACATTGTGGAACTGTCTGTGCTCTGAATATATATCCATATTGGTAATTTCATGTATTGTGGTAGTGCATTTTTATACTCTCTTTGTAAACTACACAGAGAAAGCACGAATCATCCAACATATCATACACATCTATGACTGAGTGTAGAAAACATTAGCAACACCTTCCTAATATTGAGTTGTACCCCATTTTGCCCTCAGAACAGCCTAGGGGCATGGATTCTACAAGGTGACGAAAGTGTTCCACAGGGATGCTGGCCCATGTTGACTCCAATGTTTCCCACAGTTGTGTCAAGTTGGCTGGATGTCCTTTGGATGGTGGACCATCCTTGATATACATAGGAAATTGTTGAGTGTGAAAAACCCAGCAGCGTTGCAGTTCTTGACACACTCAAACCGGTGCGTCTAGCACCTACTACCATACCCCGTTCGAAGGCAAGTAAATATTTTGTCTTGCCCATACACCCTCTGAATGGCACACATACACAATCCATGTCTCAACTGTCCTAAGGCTTAAAAACCTTTAACATGTCTCCTCCCCTTCATCTACACTGATTGAAGTGGATTAAACAGGTGACATCATTAAGAGATCATAGCTTTCATCTGGAATCACCTGGCCAGTCTATGTCATGGAAAGAGCAATGTTTTGTACACTGTGTGTTTCAGGGGTTTTCAGAACAAATCTCAAGCCCCGTTTACAAGCAATACTTACCACAAGGCCTCTTATAATTTAACAGATGCTCTTTTACAAGGCATCTTAGATGTATAGGCAACAGCTGTACAGCTAAATGTAAGGTATTATTGAAGTGTCCTGGCTTGTTATAAGTGTGCCCCCGCCCAACTGCAACCCTGCAGAGCACTAAGCAATCCTGACAATAAACAAACAATAAACAAAGAAGAAATTGAGTGATTATCCAGGGCCTGAATCTGTCTCAGCCTGTTTACTAACAAATTCAGCCCCAGAGTGATTGTCCCCTCCCTGATTATCCTTTGTGATTACTTTTTTTGGGAGACCATATAAAACTCAATTATGTTAACTACAAGACGTGCCCTGAATGGCTCTCACTCAATGTGGCCACTTTTAAAAAATCAATTCTTGGATATGAATTGGCCCCGTTTGAATCCCTCGAGGAGATGTATTTGTAAAGGCCTGACGGCAATTTATGGTTCGGGTGACAGGAGGCTTATGACGTATGTAAAGCCTAGCTGTCTCAATCTGACAACTACACCTCACTCACACACACACAACACCACCTCTTCATTCCAAATACGTTTGTGTCATCAGCCACAACAGAATTCTAATTTCTTTATTTCTGTCTAACTCTCTCCATCTCTTCCTTTTTGCCTCCATCATTGATTAACATTGATGTTTAGTATAGTGCCTTGGATTATATGCATTTGCAGTGTAGGAGCATGTGGTGACTGGGTGCCAAAGAAAGTCTCAATGTGCATGTAATTGTGTCTACCTGTCTGTACCAGTGTGTGTGTGTGTTTCTCATTGGGGGTTAATAAGGGGATAATTAATGGCTTCCAACGATTGGCACAAAAAAATGATTATCCTCCTCGCATCATCAATCTCCAGAGTCATCCTGAACAACAGCACACACCGCCACACACATCCTGATTAATATTGATTTTTTTTAACTGGAGAAAAACTGCTAAAAATCGAACCGTGTGCAAGATGTAAAAATGCAAAAGCCTCATTGAATCAGCCCTGTGTGGCTGCGTCCTCTAGTGTCTATTCAGTCACATTACAGAGCGTGAGAGAGATCTATTTTCTATCAACTTACTTTGGCAGTGTAAACATGTTTCCCCTGCCAATAAAGCCATTTAAATTGAATTAAATTCAGAGCGTGCGGCGGCGTTATGTCTCCTGTTCTAAATGTGACATTAATTCCAGATTACCTATTATTTACTCAGCGCCAGACTGTAACCTATTTAAAGACTAAATCATTCAAACCAGCAAGTGTAGAAGTTAGACAAGTCTACTTTAGGAACACGTTTAGAGCTCGATGTTTTTTATTGCCTATAAGGCCAAACGCAAAATCTTACTGAATGTCGGTTTGGTTAGAAGTATGTGTACATTCAGCAAGGAAATGACCCCCACCGTATCTAGGTAGTAACCTTATCTAATCGATTCCCTAACGGTCTGTTGTTTAGAGAAAGCGAAACTTCTTCGCCGCACCTGTCCTGTCCAGTTCTCATGCACAAAGGTGACCTTGTGTCACACCCAAGGGAGGGAGAGGCGGGAGAGAGGAAACCCATTTCACGCGGAGAATGCCAGTAATGGCGGATCAGCCTCAGGAATGGCGATGTACGATGTACTTAAATTCCTTTCTGCCTTTTCGCCGGCGGTGTTTTAAGCCTCCCTCCCGCCTCAATTGGTTAACGGAGGGTAACCAAACGGGAGCAGACAGGTAGACTGATAATGTCAGCACATGACGAGGCGAAGGTAGATCTCAGATTTCTAGGTGGAGAGAAGGAGAGAGAGGAAGAGACAGAGGCGCCAAAGGTTCCTGTCCAGAGAGACGCAAAGTGGAAGAGGACGAAAAAGACAGAGTAAATGTCTTGATTCATTTAAAACTTAGTTGTAATTGCTTCTTTGCAAATGATAGGCTACGGGATTGTGAAGTCCATACATTTGCAGCAATTTAAGGTCAGTAGGCTGATATCATTCGATATAATTTGGACATGTTTGGTTTTACATTTTGGGGGGTTTTATCTTCTAGCCTTCTTGTTCAGCCTAGGCCCACTTGCGTTTGAACTTGTATTTTACGCAAGATACGAACTTTCGATGTGTTTTATGTAACAGTCGGATAGTTAAACTCTGGTTCATCTGTAAGGGACTAGCTCACACATGCATGCTCCCTAACATTTTAAAGTAACTGTCCAGTGTTTCCGATTTCTATGAAATATAGTCTATAATTATTTAAAATATGAGTGAAATACTTTTCCTCCAAGTCTTTGCCTGCCCTTGAACGGTCTATATATATAGAACAGTTTTCTTGTTCGCTTGCCTATATGTTCTTTCAACTTGCCGAAGACCAGCTGTGCAGCCAACCCTACCAAATGGCCCAAAGTAGCCTATGGTAATATCTACACCGACTTGGTGGAATCTTCAGTTTACACAGGCAATACACATAGCTAGTTAGAACTGGTCCTTGGGCAGTTGATGAAACTTATTTGGGTGGTCTTTTCTCCTACTATTGTTCAAACAAAACAGTACGCAACCACATTTATTCACGTTAGATATAAAAGCAGGGTTAGCTAACATTAGCTAGCTGAAGAAAGTCTATTGGAAACAGCTCTTTGGCTGATAATCGTGAATGACCATCGCATGGTATGTAAATCTGTTCATGCGCACATTTTTACGTGTAGAGTCAGTGTTTTTAGGTATGATGTAGTTTGTTGATTTAAGACGGCATGGAAGTACGTTAAAAATGACCAACAAAGTATATCCAAAATGTTTGTAGAATGATACAAATAAATACAGCCGTTGTCGTCGGGTTATGAGTAAAGTAAGTAATTGAACATAGGAGTAACGGGAGTACCCTACGGCTGTACCCTACTGGGGGCTTGGTCACGTTAAACCATGTCTCGCTGTGTGTGTGTGTGTGTGTGTGTGTGTGTGTGTATCAATGCGAGTATACTGCTGATTTGCCAGCTCAGTCAATTTCACCTTTATTTAATGAGCCAACATTAAATAGCAAACATTTTTGAAACAGTCTGTTTGAGGTGGGTTTTTTGTTTTGGCCACAAATACGAATATAGGACTATTCAACAACATTATCTGGGTATGAGTTAAGAGTAACTTTTAAAAGTGAGATTTTCACTAGACAGTTACTTTAAAGGTCACCTAGGAAACAAAGTTGTGCTGGCATTTGTATAGAACCATAGGCCTCCATGCATGTTCAGAATTGTTCCTTTGCCAATTAAGTCAACTTTCTTAATCCCATATCAATCCCTCTACAAAAGGTAAACAAATCTGTGCTATAAAGCATTGCCTTTACTGTGCAAGTATTCAGTTGGGGTGGGACTGGCAGATGGTTGTGACATTACCAATGTTTGCTGTGAGGTCATAGGCTAACCTAGGCGAAATTGACATGGGGATGGGGGGACATGTCATCGTCCACGCCCCCTCCCCCCAATATTCAGAACAGTTCAATTCGTCCCCCACAGTCATTTATTTGTGTTTCCATATCATCCTCTGAGGAAATAGCAATAGCAACTTCCACTTATCCCTCCACTGATGCCTCAAGAGAGCCATAGTAAGTAATGTGTAGAATTGCAGGAAATCTGTTTTAAAATGTCTGACCCCTGTCTACTATTCATCCCCACAAGTATCTACACCACAATTTCGCCCGTGACCTATTGAAAAGCCAAATCCCCTTGAAGGCTTAAATCCTCCTTTAACCTGTCTCTTCCCCTTCATCTACACTTAGCAAGTGACATCAATAAGGAATCATAGCTTTCATCTGGTCGATCTATGTCATGGAAAGACCAGGTGTTCCTAATGTTTGTACACTCAGTGTACATCTGTGAAGATCAAAATGGACAGCCATTATATGGCTTCACAATAAGCTTACAGAAAGGTTGATTTATGCAAATCATTTTGAACATCTTATGACAGGATTATGACCTTTCATGTAGATATTATCTTGCATGTCGTGCTGGGCATGTTAGACATTTTGAAGAAAATAAGCCTTGAAGCACATGCATGCTGCTGTGGCGAGCAGAGTGGTTTGACCAACTTTTTTATTTACTCAGAACGGATGTGAAGCTTTCCTTTAGGATAGATGTTTGCTTTGGCTTGAGGTGCTCGGTGCTGTAAGCATTCCAGTTTAGTTTGATCATAGTTTGGAAGATTTAGGCCAACCAACAACAGTGTGGTGTTTCTGTGAATAGAACATGTTCACCTGTTTTTCCTTGTTGACATCAATGCGCTCATGGTCTGTGGGAGAAAGAAAGAGTAAAAACATTGACTGACTCTGCCCTGAAGTCTGTTGAATTTGGCTAGTTAAAGGAATGATTACCACAGGAGAGCTCTACTTATAGCATGTCCTGCCACGTTGTCCTGTTATGATGCAGAGCTTAGGAAGCCTTACAGCCAACAAGTATTTTCTAAAGGAAAGGTGTAGCAGCTTGTGTAATGGCTTGTTTCACCCACAGTATAGGGCCATGCCTCTGTATTGGGAGGGAGAAAAAGGGAGGGAGAAAGAAAATGAAAGAAACAGAAGATGGACAGATTGCGAGTCAGTCAGACAGACAGACAAAGAGGCACACTGAGACAGAGAATCCTCATGTGACTTCCATGCCAAAGACAGCTAGAGGCTTTAAACTGTAGTCGCAGTTGATTTGAACTTGGCCCATGCTGGTAGCTGCCAGCCAGCCCAGAACAGGACAACACAGTGTAGTCGAGATGGTAATCACTGCATCTCCCTGAGGTATAGTACTCTCTGATTACTTTGGTATCTTTCCCAGTGACCAGATTATGTTTAGAATCAGGGTGAATAATCAGCTCTTTAGTGGGATTATACTGACTGGTTGTGATTGGTTACATTAGTCTGTGGAGAGACAGAGATCATCAGATAGATGTGTGTCAGATAGTTGCTCTGTAACATTATGGGCATATTTATGTTAGATTATTATCAGGTCTCTGTCTGTATTGGTGTTTTAGCTGGTATATCAGTCAGCAGTGTGTGGCTGCCTGGGCGTGTTGAGTGACGGGAGCGGATCATTCTAAAATAAACCAAATGATTTTATATGTCAGGTAAGGCTGATGGACAGATAATGTGAGTGTTAGAATCACAGTCACTCACCTGCTGCTATTGCCTATGACAGATTGGACCTTGTCATTATGGTCTAGTTCCATATTATTAGACTTAGGTTCTGGTCATGCCTGATCTGGTTTCCATGGATACTTAGGTGTGTTGTTCCCCAGGAGACCCCAGGATGTGAGGTGGTCCCAGGAGAAGAATCATCATGGAAACGAAGTGGAAACTGACCAGTGCACTCAGACACCACTCAGTGCCAACAGTGGAGGAATAGAAAAGGCACACCTTAGAGACACAGGTGACTAGTGCTGAGCAATTATCGGTTCAATTACTTGAATTCCATTTAGTTTATTTGTGAGCCCAGAGAAATCAAATCATTCACGAGAGATTTGAGAAATTATGTCAAGAACTATGTAGGCTGAAGGGAGTTGTAGTTTTCATTAAGTAAACTCAACCTACGTCAGCACAGAAACATGGTAATTATATACAATGACAGAGACAGATCAGAGAGGAAGAGGCGAAGCGAGAGGTTTCACTCTCGCCGAAATCGGTCCAAAATAGCCTTCCCTGTAGCTCAGTTGGTAGAGCATGGTGTTTGCAACGCCAGGGTTGTGGGTTCGATTCCCACGGGGGGCCAGGCCAGAAAAAAAATGTAAGTCGCTCTGGATAAGAGCGTCTGCTAAATGACTAAAATGTAAATGTAAATAAGCCCAATGCGTTTCTATGGGCTTATTTTGAACCTAAGCTTGTCGACTGCCTTCCCGCCTTTGGAACAACGACTCCCATTGTTAGGGAATAGACATGAGCATCTCGTCATTGTATACAGATCTCTGGACTGATACACTTTTATGCCTGCTACATTAGGTTAGATACACACAGACCGCATAAGAGAGCAATGTTCACAACGACAAGGGGTACAGAGACCGTTTGTCTACTTTGAAGAACTAGTAAAAAGAACTAGTAAAAATTAAACACTGGAATGGTAGATGTGCAGAAGATGAATGTGCAAGTAGAGATACTGGGGTGCAAAGGAGCAAGATAAATAAATAAATACAGTATGGGGATGAGGTAGGTAGATAGATGGGCTGTTTACAGATGGGCTATGTACAGGTGCAGTGATCTGTGAGCTGCTCTGACAGCTGATGCTTAAAGCTAGTGAGGGAGGTATGAGTCTCCAGCTTCAGAGATGTTTGCAGTTCGTTCCAGTCATTGGCAGCAGAGAACTGGAAGGAAAGACGACCAAAGGAGGAATTGGCTTTGGGGGTGACCAGTGAGATATACCTGCTGGAGCGCGTGCTATGAGTGGGTGCTGCTATGGTGACCAGCGAGCTGAGATAAGGCAGGGCTTTACCTAGCAGAGACTTGTAGATGACCTGGAGCCAGTGGGTTTGGCGACGAGTATGAAGCGAGGGCCAACCAACGAGAGCGTACAGGTCGCAATGGTGGGTAGTGTATGGGGCTTTGGTGACAAAACGGATGGCACTGTTATAGACTGCATCCAATTTGTTGAGTAGAGTGTTTGAGGCTATTTTATAGATGACATCACCGAAGTCGAGGATCGGTAGGATGGTCAGTTTTACGAGGGTGTGTTTGGCAGCATGAGTGAAGGATGCTTTGTTGCGATATAGGAAGCCGATTCTAGATGTAATTTTGGATAACATAACGTTAGATGGCCTGGCTGGCTGACTGCTACTGATGAGATTACTTTAAGCAATGAAAAATAATAGTCATCAAATAAAAGCTAAGTAATATACACAACTGAAATATTTATTATTTCATAGTAATTTCCTTTTTTTCTATTGATGTCTACCCAATGTGGACCAGACATAGACAATGGAATACGTTAATGTTTTGGCAATTGAATGTTCACTCTTTTTGGCTTTAAAAAGTCATTATTTCATGTTTAAAAAAATATATAAAAAATCGAAAAGCGTTATTTATCTTTTAATAATCAAAACGAAACGAACCAACCTCAAAAAGCACTAATCGCTCAGCACTACAGGGGACACAACTGAGGGAATTTACAGCAGTGTGCAGTGATTTACCTGTCTGCTACAGATCCACATGGACTGTTCTATTAGTACCTATTACAGGTCTAGTTATAAACTCTACTCTAATACCATATGGGATGTTTGTGACCAGAGCTAACTTTGAGGACCAGGGAGGAGAGTCACGGCCAACCTGCAGTTCTGAACAAGAACCCCAACCAGACCTGGTTTACATCCTCCCTTTCCTTCAGACTCTCCTCTCAACACAGCAAGAAACACGACCTGGAAAAACTAGAGTCCATAGCTCAGAGGGAACACTGTCTACACAGGTGAGACAGAGCATTTTTAAAGCTAGAGTTTATAGCCTTAGTTATGGGATTTTGCATTATACGGTGATGTATTTTATTTTATTGGCCTTCTCTTAGAAACTCTCCTTCTGTTACCATCTATGTATGTGTACAGATAGATTTGCACCAACACGGCTCCATAAATCAATGATATGAATGTAAACAGGTTTAACCAAGGTTAATTAGTTCCTTGGACTGCTGTACTGAGGAAATACTTCAGATTGATTTCTTAGATGTGTGTGTGTGTGTGTGTGCGTGCGCGCGTGCGTGCGTGCGTGCATGATTCCGTGCGTGTGTAATATATGTCAGAGATGAATGCAACTCTTATCAGTACGAGTCATTTGTCAAACACTGTCCCTTAGTAACAGCCGACCTTTACCTGGCTGTATTGTCACCTATCCATGTCAGCCCTTTAGACTGAGGCCACACACCTCTCACCATCAACTTATATAGTAGCACTGTGGCCCTGTGTTTGTGTGTGATTTTAAGGCATTCAGTTATTACTCTGTTCCGCTATTGCTAACATAGCCAGGCAACACCGCTGGAAGTAGTTTGGGGGGGGTGCTGTGACGTTTTCGACGCAGAAAGAAAAACATTGCATCTGCTGAATATATCTATATGTGGTTTGCTAAAACAGGACTAGTAAAGGCCCAGTGTCCTAACTAAATGTATTTGTAGTTGAGTGTTTACCAGCATTTGTAACTTGAGTCTGATAATTATCTACACCAAACAGTTAATCTGATAATACTGTTCAAATATAAAAATAGTTGCTTGATATGTCTCCCAGTTCCGTGAAATACTTTGCAAATGCAACTTATTTCTATGTGAACTGAAATGGTCTATTCATTCCTTTTCAGTAGACACTCTTACCCAGAGCAACTTACAGTAGTTAGTGCATACATTTTCATACTGGTCCCCCATGGGAATCAAACCCACAACCCTAGCATTGCAAGGGCCATGCTCTACCAACTCAGCCAGATCATCACATCATCACAAACCACTTGATGTCTCAATGTACTCAATTACTCTACTGTACATTGTTTTTCTTCATGGTGATGGTCTAGTTACAAACCTAGATGACCAGCTTGTGTACAATACAGTAATGTACATTTAAGTGGTTTGTAACGATGGTAAATTAATACTGCACAAAAAGGGGTTGTTTTCCATGTTATTTGATCAATAAAAACATTTAATTTTGGATGTTTTGTGTCTTTGCCCATAACTTTGCACCTTTTTGATGTAAACATTTGAGGACAGGACATTTGAGGACAGGATTCTTCTTAATTTTTGCTGGTAAAAAAATGTTTTGCCTGTGCTACAGGCGTCTATCAGTCTGCTAATACAAGTAAAGGCCCAGTGCGCTACTTTTGTGAAAATGTTTTAAATATTCAATATTTTTTAAATTAAAATATATTTATTTATAATTCAGATTTGAGGGGGTTATGGGTATATTGTTGGATCTGCTCCCATTGCTCAACACTCAACACGCCCAGGCAGCCACACCCTGCTGACTGATATATCAGCTAAAACACCAATACAGACAGAGACCTGATAACAATCTAACATAAATATGCCCATAACCCCCACAATTCTGTTACACCCCTACTTCCCGCGGCTATGAGCCCAGGTAAACATAAATCATGAAAAAGGGAGAGCTGGAGGATAGACAAGAAGGGGAGAATGAGCAATGGAGGTCAAGAGAGAAGATGGAATGTAGTTGATCCTGTGGATCAGGGTGAATGAAAAACTTGTAACACCTGTAATCTTTACAAAACATTAACACCCAGGAGGTGTGTCTGCATGCTTGTGTGTCTTACATATTATGGTATACAGTGCATTCGGAAAGTATTCAGACCCCTTGACTTTTTCCACATTTTGTTACGTTACAACATTATTCTAAACTGGATTCAATAGTTTTTTGCCCCTCATCAATCTACCCACAATACCCCATAATTACAAAGCATAATTTAAAAAAAAATTATTTTGCAAATGTATTAAAATTAAAAACACAACATTTACATAAGTATTCAGACCCTTTTACTCAGTACTTTGTTGAAGCACCTTTGGCAGCGATTACAGCCTCGAGTCTTCTCGGGTATTCTTCTCTGCAGATCCTCTCAATCTCTGTCAAGTAGGATGGGGAGCGTCGCTGCTCAGCTATTTTCAGGTCTCTCAGGAGATCAAATCAAATTTTGTCACATGCTCCGAATACAACAGGTGTAGACCTTACCGTGAAATGCTTACTTACAAGCCCTTAACCAACAATGAAGTTCAAGAAATAGAGCTAAGAAAATATTTACTAAATGAAGTTTAAAAAAAATGAATAAAAAGTAACATAATAAAATAACAATACCAAGGCTATGTACAGGGGCTACCAGTACCGAGTTAATGTGTGGGCTACAGGTTAATTGAGGTAGTTTGTACATGTAGTTAGGGGTAAAGTGATAATGCATAGATAATAAACAATGAGTAGCAGCAGTGTAAAATCAAAGGTGGGGGGGGTCAATGTAAATGATAGTGTTTGAGTCGTGCATGGCCATGCAGTCGTGGTTGAACAGGGAGTACAGGAGGGGATTAAGCACGCACCCCTGAGGGGCTCCCGTGTTGAGAATCAGCGTGGCAGAGGTGTTGTTGCCTACCCTTACCACCTGGGGCCGGCCTGTCAGGAAGTCTAGAATCCAGTTGCAGAGGAAGGTGTTTAGTCCCAGGGTCCTTAGCTTAGTGATGAGCTTTGTGGGCTCTATGGTGTTGAATGCTGAGCTGTAGTCAATGAACCGCATTCTCACATAGGTGTTCCTTTTGTTCAGGTGGGAAAGGGCAGTGTGGAGTGGGACTGAGATTGCGTCATCTGTGGATCTGTTGGAGCGGTATGCGAATTGGAGTAGGTCTAAGGTATCCTGGAGGATGCTGTTGATGTGAGCCATGACCAGCCTTTCAAAGCATTTCATGGCTACCGACATGAGTGCTAAGGGGCGGTAGTCATTTAGGCAGGTTACCTTCGCTTTCTTGGGCACAGGAACTATAGTGGTCTGCTTTAAACGTAGGTATTAGACTCGGTCAGGGAGAGGTTGAAAAATGTCAGTGAAGACACTTGCCAGTTGGTCCGCACATGCTCTGAGTACACGTCCTTGTAATCCGTCTGGCCCCGCGGCCTTGTGAATGTTGACCTGTTTAAAGGTCTTGCTCACATTGGCTACGGAGAGCGGGATCACACAGTCGTCCGGAACAGCTGGTGCTCTCATGCATGCTTCAGTGTTGTTTGCCTCGACGCAAGCATAAAAGGCATTTATCTTGTCTGGTAGGCTTGCATCACTGGGCAGCTTGCGGCTGGGTTTCCCATTGTAGTCCGTAATAGTTTGCAAGCCCTGCCACATCCGATGAGCATCAGAGCCAGTGTAGTGAGATTCAATTCAATCTTAGTCCTGTATTGACGCATTGCCTGTTTGATGGTTTGTCTGAGGGCATAGCAGGATTTCTTATAAGCGTCCAGCTTAGTGTCCCGCTCCTTGAAAGCGGCAGCTCTAGCCTTAAGCTCGGTGTGGATGTTGTCTGTAATCCATGGCTTCTGGTTGGGATATGTGCGCATGGTCACTGTGAGGACGGCATCGTCAATACACTTATTGATGAAGCCAGTGACTGAGGTGGTATACTACTTACTCAATGCCATTGGATGAATCCCGGAACATATTCCAGTCTGTGTTAGCAAAACACTCCTGTAGCGTAGCATCCGCATCATCTGACCACTTCCATATTGAGTGAGGCACTGGTACTTCCTGCTTTAGTTTTTGCTTCTAAGCAAGAATCAGGAGGATATAATTATGGTCACATTTGTCAAATGGAGGGCGAGGGAGAGCTTTGTATGCGTCTCTGTGTGTGAAGTAAAATAAATAAAAAATACGTGAACGCTAATTTCTACCAGCACGTGTGACATGATGGTAGAAATGAGGTAAAAATGATTTCAATGATTTCAAGTCCCCGGCCACTAGGAGTGCCGCTTCTGGATGAGCATTTTCTTGTTTGCTTATGGCCTTATACAGCTTGTTGAGTGCGGTCTTAGTGCCAGCATCGGTTTGTGGTGGTAAAAGACGGCTACGAAAAATATAGATGAAAACTCTCTTGGTAGATAGTGTGGTCTACAGCTTATCATGAGGCACTCTACCTCAGCCATTCAAACGGGTTCAAGTCCGAGCTCTGGCTGCACCACTTAAGGACTTTGGCTGGGCCACTCCTGCGTTGTCTTGTCTGTGTGCTTAGGGTCGTTGTCTGTTGGAAGGTGAACGTTCTCCCCAGTCTGAGAACCTGCTCCAGAGTGCTCAGGACTTCATCAAGGATTTCTCTGTACTTTGTGCCGTTCATCTTCCCCTCAATCCTGACTAGTCTCCTAGTCCCTTCCGCTGAAAGACATCCCCACAGCATGATGCTGTCACCACCATGCTTCACCGTAGGGAGGATGCCAGGTTTCCTCCAGGCGTGACGATTGGCATTCAAGCCAAAGAGTTCAATCTTGGTTCCATCAGACCAGAAAACTTTGTTTCTCATGGTCTGAGTCCTTTAGGTGCCTTTTGGCAAACTCCAAGCGGGCTGTCATGTGCCTTTTACTGAGGAGTGGCATCCGTCTGGCCACACTACCATAAAGGCCTGATTGGTGGAGTGCTGCAGAGATGGTTGCCCTTCCGGAAGGTTCTCCCATCTCCACAGAGGAACTCTGAAGCTCTGTCCAAGGCCTTTTTCCCCCGATTGCTCAGTTTGGCCGGGTGGCCAGTTGTAGGATGAGTCTTGGTGGTTCCAAACTTCTTCCATTTAAGAATGATGGAGGCCACTGTTGTTTGGGACTTTCAATGATGCAGACATTTTTGGTACCCTTCCCCAGATCTGTGCCTCGACACAATCCTGTCTCTGAGCTCTACGGACAATTCCTTCGACCTCATGGCTTGGTTTTTGTGGAGAGGGCAGTGTCAACTGTGGAGCCTTTCCAAATCATGTCCAATCAATTGAATTTACCACAGATGGACTCCAATCAAGTGTAGAAACATCTCAAGGATGATCAATGGAAACAGGATGCACCTGAGCTCAATTTTGAGTCTCATAGCAACGGGTCTGAATACATATGTAAATAAGGTATCTTTATTTTATTTGTAATAAATTTGCTTACATTTCAAAACTGTTTTCACTTTGTCATTATGGGGTATTGTGTGTAAATTGTTTCCTCAATCTAATTGAATCAGTTTGAGAATAAGGCTGTAACGTAACAACGTGGAAAAGGTCAAGGGGTCTGATTAGTTTCTGAATGCACTGTATAACCATTAACATTCATTGTAATGATGTGTTCTAATGTTTTTCTCTACATTTCCCTGCTGCTCCAGTTCTCAGGGACCTGTAAGGAACACACCTATAGCTCAAGCACAGGTAAACATAAAGCATTACCATTTAGTGGCAACATTATTAGTGACACTTTACTTAATAACACAATAGACATGTTATTAACAGTCATTACAGTTAATGTCACCAGTTTGTGTCATTATAGTGTTGTCATTAGCCAACATTAACTGTCATGACTGCTAATGGCATCTGCTATATTAACAGCGCCATGAAGGCCATATTATGAATGCTTCAATTAAATCGTTGGCACATAATCAATGTCAGTTTGAACATTGTGTAATCTGAAAACAACCAACATGAATGCCAGTTTGGGGAGGAGAAAAATGGTGTTTCTGTGGAAATCTCATGTACTTGGAAATAACCTGTTTGTCCAGACTAATTACTTTAATAACATTTCCATGGGAACATGACTCCTGCAATGCTCCAGTTGCAATAAGTACACTATTTGGATTTCCATGTCAGATTAAATGTGTTGTCACACACAAATACTCTACCACTCAGCCTACATAGCTTTGGGAGGTGTGGAGTGACAAGCCACAGTGTTGACATATGAAAACCATTACATGCTGCAGTTTGATCTAAGGCAATAGATTTGACATTTCTGATGTTGCATAACTTTTGGACTAAATGCAAAATAGTTCAATCATAGATTCTCTTTTTCATGGAAAACCTTTGGCTTTGAGGTTAAAGCTTAACAGATATGTCTCTAATTGTTGATATCAATATAATCTGATTTGAACTTTGAACTTTCTCGTCAGGTGAAAAGAGAAGTCTCACCATCATATTATTTTATACCAGCCAATCGCCCTTCAGAGGAAGAGGAAGTGACATCACTTCCTTTTAAAGAGGAAGAGGATTCCAAGACAGCCATGTTGTCCTCCACGCTGGTGTCGGTTCTCGCCCCGCAGTGGAGTGGGAGAATACGCAGGAACAAGCGGGGCATGGCCGGTACGGACATTGGTGTGGTTGGCACGGCAACCAGTGAGTCTGGACAGGAAACCCAAGGTAGCGGACAGGAAGTGAGCGAGGGGGGTGTGCTTTTGAAGCCACAAGTCCCTCTCGAGACAGACTCTGTGGGACAACGACGACAACAACAGTTTCTGGAGACACAGAACCAACGTGTTGGGGAGAGGGGGTTGACCCTTGGATCACAAGTCCATGAGAGGGCTTCAACACTGGGAAGCAGCAGAAGCACAGGGGGGGGCTGGTATGAGGGAAGCACTCCCAGCCTCAAACTGGACAACCCAACAAAGGCCCCAGTTTCTAAGCCTGTCTCTCTGGATGTGAGTTGGGGGAGGCTGGTCAACAGAGGGGAAGAGGGGGGAGCTGTTTCCCCTGTTACTGCCAGCTCTCCCCTCTCTCCCGACCTGCATGTACACAAGGGAATGCTACAGGCTAGTCGTCAAGGAGACCAGACATCATTGCTGAGTTCCAAACCAACAACCAGTAGCCTTCTTTTCTCTCTGAGAAGGCTCAACACTGTTGCGAGCTCTATCCACTCAGAGACCAATATCTCCTCTCCAACCAATGACAGAGATGGAGAGACTTCAAGTCCACACCTCTCTCCAACCACAACCAATTACAAAGCATCAGAGACAATTAGGGCACACTTTTCCTTAACCTCATCCAATGATGGAGCCAGAGAGAGGTCCAAGTTCCTCCCAAATTCAGCTTCTCCAACTTACAGGACAATAGAGAGATCAAGGCACCTCCCCTTACCAACTTCCAATCACAGAGAAGCAAATACACACAGGACACAACTATTTTCAACCTCGCCCAATTACAAAGACACAGAGGGCATACCCTTTACCAAACTTCCCCAGACTTCCAGGGCGTATCCCAACCCAACCTTCCCCAGTAAGCAGACTCTTCTGTTAAGTGGTCTGGAGAGACTTTCCCCCTCAGAGAGACCAGATGGAAATACGGTTCCCATCAGTGATACTCATCTTCCTTCCTCTCCACCGTTCCAATATGACCACCTGGATTTTCTAAGGAGCCAGTCTCTTCCCAGAGGAACCACCCTGAGATCTACTAGCTGGAGAAAGCACATTACTCTGGAGGACAGTGTGTCTAATCCCAGTTCCCCCCTCAGTCCCACTACCGCTATCAACAACAACAACAACACATCCAGCCTCTCAAGCACTTCCAGCAATAATAACACAGGCCCCTCTAGCACCAATGATAACACTGGTGTCAATCCCCAAATCAGCATCAATAACAACAATAATTTAGTCACCCCCAACAATACCAACCTAAACCGCAATACTGTCACTGGCAAACACACAACTCAGAGCACCCTTAAAAGAACTTATGCTCAAGATATCCCAGACCAGGATTCCTATAGAATACTCAAAACTCAGGATTCCCTTAACTCGAATGACCGACAATCACAAAAACCCTATTGTTTGTCCAATATCTCCTTCAGTTCTAACAACAGTAGCCCAGCTAGCTCGAGCACTTTGAGTTTCCCAATAAAGTCCAGCAAGCCTGATCGCTACAGTAGGCCATCTAGTTATGACACCATCTACACCCCTCTGACCGTATGTAGCCCCAAGACTCCAACCAGCTCTGAAACCAGTGACACTCCATCCTCCCTCAGTAGTCATAGAATCCTTTATAAGTCCCATTCCCCGAACCCCTCTTCCAGACAGCTCTCCTTACAAACCAGTATCGCCTCCACATCCCTCAGTAGCCACAGACCCCTCTATAGTTCCCGCTCACTCAATACCACCAGCTCTATGAGCCAAGACCCCCAAAACAGCCCAAAATCTCCACCCCCAGTCGTCAGAAGCCAGATTCCCATAGTGAGTAACACCCACACCCCCACATCCCAACTGCAGTCCCCTAAAACTGCTTACACGCCTACCACAACTCCCCAACCACTCCTACTTAAAACCGGCTACGTCCCCAGTATCCCAACCCCGACCCGCTACACCCGACCGTTGTCCCCAGCCAGCTATACCCCCATATCCCTGAGTATCCCCACCACCCAGGCCCCCTCCACCCTTCCCCTCTCCCCACCCAGCTCGTCCCCTCTGGTGAAAAGGACGTTCATAGGCAGCCTAGACCTCTCCCCTAAGAAACACCAGCCCCAAGTGGAAGGGAGGGTAACAGCACATAGAGCGTGGCAGGAGTCACAACTACGGCTGTCACAGTCTCATTCACCTCAGAGACCTCTGTCCCCAACCAGACCCCTCCGTAGTGTAGGGGGTCCCGCCATCTTCTCCTCCCTGAGATCGAGCAGCCCAACCTGGGCTACGTCACCTTTGTCTCCCCCAACCCCCAGGACCACCAAACTACAAGTTTGGAGGGGAACCTCGATGCATAACTTATCCAAAATATCTGATACATTGGTGAAGGAGGGAGGGCAAGCTCTCTCAGAGCGTGTTAGCGACCACACTTCAAACTTCACATTCAACCACACAGGAACCGACTCGACCGCAATAGGACCACAGAGGGAGACCGCTGCCCCTCTCTCCCTTCCAGATTTTGGGAGCTTTTCCAAGCCACGATTTAGCTCCCCACCCTACTCCACACTCAAGTCTTCACGCCCAACACTGGGTGAGGTCACACACACAACCTCACCCCTTCTCTCACCCCAACACTACCCCTTCTACGGCCATCACAGGGCTAGGTCACAGGACAGTTCAAAGGTTGTTGCCTTGGAAATTGATTGTGTCAACAACAACTCCAAACAGACCAGTCAAGACAATGTTGAGACACTTGTGTACAGGATTTCTAAAGTTGATTCCTCTGCCATATTGGACAGTATTAGGCCTGCACAGCCCTGTTTTCCTCGACACACTCCAGACACACGAGTCGTCACAGGGATAAAGTCCAATGAACTCTGCCGTCTACCATTACAACACAGCCAGGTGATTGGAAGTCCCAGCTGTCAATCATACCAAAGCTCCAATGACAGTGGAGCATTAGACACTGAGAAGGTTGTGTGTAAAAGCGAGAGTTTGCCTAAGAGTGGAGCGGCTCCATTACAAACCCAGAGCCCAAAGAAAGGCTTATTCTCACTGAGGGGTAAGAGAGACAATGTTGTTGCTACACCTGCTGCCAATCTCCCTAGAAACCCAGCGATGCCTCAGTCTGAGAAACCAAAGAAAGAGTCAGAGAAGGAGCAAAAGGAAAGTAACAAAATAGACCTGGTGCTGAGTCGACTCCGGCAGACCTTCAGAGTCAAACGTCTCGATGACGAGAGGACGAAGAGAACACCCCAGCCACCTTCTGTCAGAGGAGCCAGTGACATTAGTGATGTCACTGAGAGCAGTGGTTCTAGCGATCGAGAAGAGGAGGAAAAATGGAGGGAGAATGATGGCGTTCACAAACCTTCAAACTCTTTCTGGGCTGGCAGTGAGCACACGTCAGATATGACGGAGGAAAATGTTAGACGTAAACACTCACAGTTTGAGGGTTTTAAAGACCATACAGAGGCTAGAAACAGAGACCAGCCTTGTGTTATGGACCTTCCTCAATTTGAGTCTTACAAGGACGAAAGCATCACGAAACCCAAAGACCAACCTTCTAGTAGCGAGATCAGCCCAACAAGGCGGCAGTTTGAAGCTTACAAAGAGGAGAGGATCAGTAGAGCCAGAAAGCAACCTCCTCAGAGAGACTTCAGCTCCGTTATGCGTCAACCCTGGGACCCCAGCCGCTCTGCAACCCTCCCTGCCTACAGAACCTCCTCAGGCAGCCCCAGAAACACTTTCTCTGTCTTCCACTTCAGCCAGAAGGACGCTGAGAACGATAACGTGTTCCACATTCCCAGGATTCCTCAGAGGAAGAAGACCACCTCTCTCTGTGAGCCAGGGGACAGGGAGTTTGGTTCCGGAGATCAGCGTGGCAGTGAGGGACGTCTGGCATCCTTCTCCTCCTGTGCTGATCTCAAATATGGTCTTGAGGCTGGGCGTTCCTTCTCTGTGACTTCTGTGCTCTCCAGCCGACCTTCGGGTCCTGGACGCATCTCCTCAGGCCCTAGCGTCAGCAGTGTCAGTGACCTCACTTACCCCGCTCTGACCTTTGGAGAAGAGGTCATGACTTGGGATGACTGTAGGGTCAAAGGTGATTGGACAATACCAATGTGGGACACACACACAACCACTGGCCACAAAACCACAGGTGACAGCCAAGCTGTAAATGACTGGTCTGTCGTTAGTGACAGGACATCCAGAAATGAGATCAAAACAATCAAAGCTAATTTTATAAATCCACACAAGGCTAGATCCAAATCTCTACCCAGAAATGTATCCTGGAGTTCAGAGGTCACCGCCCCATCTCCAACCTCCACCACCACTGGCCGCATGTGGAACCATGGCAGCCTGGAGACCTCTCACTCCCTGTGGGATACAGAGGGTCCTCTAACCCCCCCTCTGTCCCCTCCCTGGTCCCCAGCCTCCAGACGCATATCTCGCCCTCCCAGCTCCTCCTCCTCTGCCTCCCCCACAGACAGCAGGGCGTCACCGGACAGCCTGTCCCCTAGGGGGCGCCTACCCTCCAGGGGCTACGTCTCCAACCTGGCAGTCTTCGAGGAGTCCGACTCAGGCTCTGACACAACCACAGATGATGAATACTACCTGGCAGGTGATGGCGGTGAGAAGGAGACTGAACTGTGAGAAGAAATACTGTATGGGATGCATCTCAATAGTCTAAAGTGGGTCTGTCTGTCTCCTTTTGGTCTCCTTATATAGAAAGGATACTTACTTACACACCTATTTATGCTCACTAAAAATAGACTTGTTAAGTGGGCATGGCTCTGGGCCTCCCGAGTGGCGCAGTGGGCTAAGGCACTGCATCGCGGTGCTAGTTGTGCCAGTAGAGAACCTGGTTTGAGTCCAGGCTCTGTCGCACCTGTCCGCGACCGGGAGACCCATGAAGCGGCGCAAAATTGGCCCAGCGTGGTACGGGTTAGGGGAGGGTTTGACATGCAGGAATGTTCTTCTCCCATCGTGCACTAGTGACTCCTGTGGCGGGCCGGGTGCAGTGCACGCTGTCACAGTCTCCAGGTGTACGGCGCATCCTCCAACACATTGGTGCAGCTGGCTTCTGGGTTAAGTGGGCATTGTGTCAAGAAGCAGTGTGGCTTGGCTGGGTTGTGTTTCAGGGGATGCTTGAGTTGCAGCGATGGGACAAGACTGTAATTACCAATTGGATACCATAAAATAAAAAGTGCATGGCTGACAGTAAAGAAGTCAACACTGTCATATCACAGGTAAATGTCATGCTCTTATCCTGGGATCCAAAGAGCAGCTCATCACATGAACTCTACACCATATCCAAGAGCATGGCACTTTGTTTTTTTGTCATGTCACAGGTTGCTTGGAAATATGGGCCTCTCACTTGACTTTCTCATGTCTGATATATGTTTTTAGTTATCAGTGGGAAGTGTACTGTATATGCTAGGTTAAAGGTATTTCCTCATCTGCTACAGATTAAACGAACAAAGGGCTCTAGCTATGAAGTTATCCTATCCTGTTTTAATACTTTTGCAGCTGTTCTAACCATGGCCTTTATTCACAAAGAGTAGGAGTGCTGGTCTAGGATCAGGTCCCCCCTGTACATATGATCATATTCATTGTGATCTGAAGCCAAAACGGATCTTAGGTGAGCACTCCTAAACTAAGACTCCTTGAGAATACGGGCCCTGTTGTGGTAGAGTCCTACACCCGGTGAGAGGTATACCTACCATACTCAGTTTGGCTGGGGTCATATTTCATTGTCAAGTGCTGCCTATCAATATGCTTTAAGCTAGCATGCTATATGATATGCAAGGTAAATATCTTTGAATGTTTTAATTCTCATGGAAATCAGTATTTTCTATTTTGGTTGTCTGGAAGGTTTTCCTGAAATGCGTATGTGTGCATTATTAACAGATGATTGTTATTAAAATTTTGTGAATTACTTTTTGTGTAATTCAACAATTGTTTTTGGATCAAGTATATGGTAAATATATTGTGAATTAACAATAAACCAGTTCTAATTCTGTATCTGCCCCTTTGTATTATAAGTATATATATATATATATCAAACTGTTATGCCCAACTATCATATCTAACCAAAGACTGTGTGCTGTGACATTAGTGTTTTGACTTTCCCCTTGTATACCTGAATAGTTATGCCTGCCACCAACACCACAAGAGCAGGCCTACCAAACCACATTCCAACTATACTAATGGACCTAGACTAACAATACTGAACGCAAAGCCTTATTACATACTTGCTGCTTTAAATAGTGCATGTAACGAGTGTGTGGATGGGGCTATTTAGTGGTCTTGTACTAAGACGGTGTTTCCTCTATTCCAATTACAATGCTGTAAGAATACCGCGATACAGTCGTTTGTCTGTGTGGTGAGTGGGATAGACTGCAGCTGGTCACAGTTAACTTTGGCCATTTTCTATGATGTCACTTGGGAAGGGCCACACAGGCCTACACACCCAGAACAATGTGTACAAGCTGTAATGTTTTTGTCATGCTTTAGACCTTATCGACCATCTTGAACTTCATTTGTGTTCAGTGTTTGTGTTCAAACTCTCTGTTTGTGTCCGTTTCTATAGTGTTTTGCACAATAATTATTAATAGGTAATGCAATGTTATGTATACAACACAGGAGGTTGGTGGCAGCTCAGTGGGTGAGAACGGTCTCATGATAATGTCTGGAGCGGATTAATGGTTTCCAGGTGTTTGCCATTCCATTGGCTCCGTTCCAGCCATTATTATGAGCCGTTCTCCCCTCACCAGCCTCCTGTGTTATACAATGTTATGTACAGTGCATTCGGAAAGTATTCAGACCCCTTGACTTTTTCCACATTTTGTTACATTACAGCCTTATTCTAAATTTGATAAAATAGTTTTTTCCCCTCGTCAATCTAAACACAATACCCCGTATTGACAAAGCAAAAACAGGTTTTTAGAAATTTTTGCAAATGTATAAAAAAATATATATGTAAGTATTAAGAACTATGTCTATGAGACTCAAACATTTTTAAGAGTTTTTGCTTTGGCGACAAACATGAGCATACAGTTCCTTCGGAAAGTATTCAGACGCCTTGAATTTTTCCACATTTTGTTATGTTACAGCCTTATTCTAAAATGGATTAAAAAATGTAACTCAGCAATCTACACGCAATACCCCATAATGACAAAGTGAAAACAGGTTTTTAGAAATGTTTGCTAATTTATTAAAAATAAAGAGATACCTTATTTACATAAGTATTCACATCCTTTGCTATGAGACTCAACTGAGCTCAGGTGCATCCTGTTTCCATTGATCATCCTTGAGATGTTTGTACAACTTGATTTTAGTCCACCTATGGTAAATTTAATTGATTGGACATGATTTGGAAAGGCACACACCTGTCTATATAAGGTCCCACAGTTGACAGTGCATGTCAGAGCAAAAACCAAGCCGTGAGGTCAAAATAATTGTCCGTAGAGCGCAGAGAAAAGATTATCTGGAGGCACAGATCTAGGGAAGGGTACTAAAACATTTCTGCAGCATTGAAGGTCCCCAAGAACACAGTGACCTCCATCATTCTTAAATGGAATAAGTTTGAAACCACTAAGACTCTTCCTAGAGCTGACCGCAATCAGGGGCTAAGGGCCTTGGTCAGGGAGGTGACCAAGAACCCGATGGCCACTCTTGACAGAGCTCCAGAGTTCCTCTGTGGAGATGGGAGAACCTTCCAGAAGGACAACCATCTCTGCAGCACTCCACCAATCAGGCCTTTATGGTAGAGTGGCCAGACGGAAGCCACTCAGTAAAAGGCACATGATAGCCTGCTTGGAGTTTGCCAAAAGGCACCTAAAGGACTCTCAGACCATGAGAAACAAGATTCTCTGGTCTGATTAAACCAAGATTGAACTCTTTGGCCTGGATGCCAAGTGTCACGTCTGGAGGAAACCTGGCATCATCCCTACGGTGAAGCATGGTGGTGGCAACATAATGCTGTGGGGTTGTTTTTCAGCGGCAGGGACTGGGAGACTAGTCAGGATCGAGGGAAAGATGAACGGAGCAAAGTAGAGAGAGAACCTTGATGAAAGCTACTCCAGAGCGCGCAGGACCTCAGACTGGGGCGAAGGTTCACACTAAGCACACAGCCAAGACCATGCAGGAGTGGCTTCAGGACAGGTCTCTGAATGTCCTTGAGTGGCCCAGCCAGAGCCTGGACTTGAACCCGATCGAACCTGAGTAAAGGGTCTGAATACTTATGTAAATGTCATATTTCATTTTTTTTTCTTATATACATTTGCAAACATTTCTAAAAAACAGTTTTTGCTTTGTCATTATGGGGTATTATGTGTAGATTTATGTAGGGGGGGACAATTTAATACATTTTAGAATAAGGCTGTAACGTAACAAAATGTGGAAAAAGTCAAGGGGTCTGAATACTTTCCGAATGCACTGTATGTATGGCTGTCAGGCGTTGTTGAATATGTATTCAGCAGGCGTAGGTGCTATCAGCAGTGCTCATGGCATTACATGCATGCACCTGCTTGTCTCTGCCTCTACACTTCAAAGGACTTCTCCCCACTACAGTTCAACCTGTCAGCACAACAACAACATTCGAAAGGGCGTCTCCTAATAGTTATTACATAATGATGGGTTATTAAAATTAAAATGGTCATTTGGAAAATATTACCTTTCTCTTCTCCCCTCCCATCCTCCCTTTTTCTTTCCATCTACCTCACACCCTGGCAAGGTTTCTGTCTCTCTCTGTCTCTCTTTCTCCCTCCTCTCTCTCATATACTCTGGCAAGGGTTCTAGAGTCATCGTTTCCCATAGCTGTTGGGTGGAATGCAGTCTCAGAACATTGGGTGCAGTTGTGTGGTGTTCACTGTTTGGCAGGCAGGAGACAGCTACACCCCAAATTAAGTGTGAGAATCTCTTTCTCTGTTTCATGTAATGTACAGTACCAATCAAAAGTTTGGACACACCTACTCATTCAAGGGTTTTTCTTTATTTTTACTAGTTTCTACATTGTAGAATAATAGTGAAGACATCAAAATATGAATGAAATAACGCATCTGGAATCATGTAGTAACCAAAAAAGTGTTAAACAAATCAAAATATATTTTACATTTGAGATTCTTCAAAGTAGCCACCCTTTGCCTTGATGACAGCTTTGCACACTCTTGGTATTCGCTCAACCAGCTTCATGAGGTATTCACCTGGAATGCATTTCAAATAACAGGGGTGCCTTATTAAAAGTTAATTTGTTTGTGACAAGGTAGGGGTGGTATAAAGAAGATAGCCCTATTTGGTAAAAGACCAAGTCCATATTATGGCAAGAACAGCTCAAATAAGCAAAGAAAAACGGCAGTCCATCATTACTTTAAAACATGAAGGTCAGTCAATCCGGAATATTTCAGGAACTGAAAGTTTCTCCAAGTGCAGTCGCAAAAACCATCAAGCGCTATGATGAAACTGGCTCTCATGAGGACCGCCACAGGTAAGGAATACCCAGAGTTACAGTGAGGGAAAAAAGTATTTGATCCCCTGCTGATTTTGTACGTTTAACCACTGACAAAGAAATGATCAGTCTATAATTTTAATGGTAGGTTTATTTGAACAGTGAGCGTTAGAATAACAACAACAAAAATCCAGAAAAATGCATGTCAAAAATGTTATAAAATGATTTGCATTTTAATGAGGGAAATAAGTATTTGACCCCTCTGCAAAACATGACTTAGTACTTGGTGGCAAAACCCTTGTTGGCAATCACAGAGGTCAGACGTTTCTTGTAGTTGGCCACCAGGTTGGCACATATCTCAGGAGGGATTTTGTCATTAAGGTTTCGAGGCTGACGTTTGGCAACTCGACCCTTCAGCTCCCTCCACAGATTTTCTATGGGATTAAGGTCTGGAGACTGGCTAGGCCACTCCAGGACCTTAATGTGCTTCTTCTTGAGCCACTCCTTTGTTGCCTTGGCCGTGTGTTTTGGGTCATTGTCATGCTGGAATACTCATCCACGACCCATTTTCAATGCCCTGGCTGAGGGAAGGAGGTTCTCACCCAAGATTTGACGGCACATGGCCCAGTCCATCGTCACTTTGATGCGGTGAAGTTGTCCAGTCCCCTTAGCAGAAAAACACCCCCAAAGCATAATGTTTCCACCTCCATGTTTGACGGTGGGGATGGTGTTCTTGGGGTCATAGGCAGCATTCCTCCTCCTCCAAACACGGCGAGTTGAGTTGATGCCAAAGAGCTCCATTTTGGTCTCATCTGACCACAACACTTTCATCCAGTTGTCCTCTAAATCATTCAGATGTTCATCGGCAAACTTCAGACGGGCATGTATATGTGCTTTCTTGAGCAGGGGGACCTTGCGGGAGCTGCAGGATTTCAGTCCTTCACGGCGTAGTGTGTTACCAATTGTTTTCTTGGTGACTATGGTCCCAGCTACCTTGAGATCATTGACAAGATCCTCCCATGTAGTTCTGGGCTGATTCCTCACCGTTCTCATGATCATTGCAACTCCACGAGGTGAGATCTTGCATGGAGCCCCAGGCCGAGAGAGATTGACAGTTATTTTGTGTTTCTTCCATTTGCGAATAATTGCACCAACTGTTGTCACCTTCTCACCAAGCTGCTTGGCGATGGTCTTGTAGCACATTCCAGCCTTGTGTAGGTCTACAATCTTGTCCCTAACATCCTTGGAGAGCTCTTTGGTCTTGGCCATGGTGGAGAGTTTGGAATCTGATTGATTGATTGCTTCTGTGGTCAGGTGTCTTTTATACAGGTAACAAACTGAGATTAGGAGCACTCCCTTTAAGAGTGTGCCCCTAATCTCAGCTCGTTACCTGTATAAAAGACACCTGGGAGCCATACATTTTTCTGATTGAAAGGGGGTCAAATACTTATTTCCCTCATTAAAATGCAAATCAATTTATAAAATGTTTCGTGTTATAACATATAAAAATTTCCGTGTTTGGGCCAAGAAACACGAGCAATGGACATTAGACCGGTGAAAATCTGTCCTTTGGTCTGATGAGTCCAAATTTGAGATTTTTGGTTCCATCTGCTGTGTCTTTGTGAGATGTAGAGTAGGTGAACGGATGATCTCAGCATGTGTGGTTCCCACCGTGAAGAATGGAGGAGGAGGTGTGGGGTTGCTTTGCTGGTGACACTGTCAGTGATTTATTTAGAATTCAAGGCACACTTAACCAGCATGGCTACCACAGCATTCTGCAGCGATACGCCATCCCATCTGGTTTGTGCTTAGTAGGGCTATCATTGGTTTTTCAACAGGACAATAACCCAACACACCTCCAGGCTGTGTAAGGGCTATTTGACCAAGAAGGAGTGGAGTGAAGGATGGAGTGCTGCATCAGATGACCTGGCCTCCACAATCACCCAACCTTAACCCAATTGAGATAGTTGGGATAAGTTGGACCGCAGAGTGAAGGAAAAGCAGCCAACAAGTGCTCAGCATATGTGGGAACTCCTTCACGACTGTTGGAAAAGCATTCCAGGTGAAGCTGGTTGAGAGAATGCCAAGCGTGTGCAAAGCTGTCATTAAGGAAAAGGGTGGCTACTTTGAAGAATCTCAAATATAAAATATATTTTGATTTGTTTAACATTTTTTGGGTTACTACATGATTCCATATGTGTTATTTCATAGTTTTGATGTCTTCACTATTATTCTACAATGTAGAAACTAGTAAAAATAAAGAAAAACCCTTGAATGAGTAGGTGTCCAAACTTTTGATTGGTACTGTATGTCTGTTGTGTCTGTCAGCGTGTTTTGACATGGAGACAAAAAATGTTTTTTCACAGGCTTAGATCCTTTCTCCCTTTTTCTCTCATCTCAAGTTTCATTATTTTCTTTTCTTTTTTTACAATGACACACTCTGCCATGTCCATGTTACTTGGTATCTAGATCATTTTATGCAAACAGGTAAATGTTAAGGGGGTAAAATATACATGGCTTTTAGAAATGAACTGATACAACACATTCTCAGAAGCACAGTGCACTTTGTTTCATGTCTGCAGGTCTTTGCTTAGATATTACCTTTTGTATACTGAACAAAAATATAAACGCAACATGCTACAATTTCAAAGATTTTGCTGAGTTACAGGTCATATAAAGAAATCAGACAATTGAAGTAAATTCATTAGGCCCTAATCTATGGTTTTCACGACTGGGAATACAGATATGCATAAAAAAAGGTAGGGGCGTGGATCAGAAAACCAGTCAGTATCTGGTGGGACCATCATTTGCCTCATGCAGCGCGACACATCTCCTTCGCATAGAGTTGATCAGGCTGTTGATTGTGGCCTGTGGAATGTTGTCCCACTTCTCTTCAATGGCTGTGCGAAGTTGCTGGATATTGGCAGGAACTGGAACACGCTGTCATACACGTTGGTCCAGAGCATCCCAAACATGGTCAACGGATGACATGTCTTGTGAGTGCAGGCCATGGAAGAACTGGGACATTTTCAGCTTCCAGGAATTGTGTATAGATTCTTGCGACATGGTGCCGTGCATTAAAATGCTGAAACGTGAGATGACGGCGGCAGATGAATGGCACGACAATGGATCTCATGATCTCGTCACGGTATCTCTGTGATTTCAAATTGCCATTCATAAAATACAACTGTGTTTGTTGTCGAAAGCTTATGCCTGCCCATACTATAACCCCACCGCCACCATGGCGCACTCTGTTCACAACGTTGACATCAGCAAACCGCTCACCCACACGTCGCCATACACATGGTCTGCGGTTGTGAGGTCAGTTGGACGTACTGCCAAATTCTCTAAAACAATGTTGGAGGCGATTTATGGTAGAGAAATGAACATAACATTTTCTGGCAACAACTCTGGTGGACATTCCTGTAGTAAGCATGCCAATTGCACGCTCCCTCAACTTGAGATATCTGTGGCATTGTGTTGTTAGACAAAACTGAACATTTTAAAGTAGCCTTTTATTGTCCCCAGCACAAGGTGCACCTGTGTAATGATCATGCTGTTCAATCAGCTTCTTGATATGCCACACCTGTCAGGTGGATGGATTATCTTGGCAAAGAAGAAATGGTTTGTTTCCTCATCAATCTACACACAATACCCCATAATGACAGAGCAAAAACTGGTTTTAAAATTAAAAAAATGTAATATCACATTTACATAAGTATTCAGACCCTTTACTCAGTACTTTGTTGAAGCACCTTTGGCAGCAATTACAGCCTCGAGTCTTCTTGGGTATGGCGCTACAAGTTTGGCACACCTGTATTTGGGGAGTTTCCTCCATTCTTCTCTGCAAATCCTTTCAAGCTCTGTCAGGTTGGATGGGGAGCGTTGCTATACAGCTATTTTCAGGTCTCTCCAGAGATGTTCGATCAGGTTCAAATCCGGGCTCTGGCTGGGCCACTCAAGGATAATTAGAGACTTGTCCCGAAGCCACTCCTGTGTTGTCTTGGCTGTGTGATTAGTGTTCTTGTCCTGTTGGAAGGTGAACCTTTGCCCCAGTCTGAGGTCCTGAGCGCTCTGGAGCAGGTTTTCATCAAGGATCTCGCTGTACTTTGCTCCGTTCATCTTTCCCTCGGTCCTGACTAGTCTCCCAGTCCCTGCCGCTGAAAAACATCCCCACAGCAGGATGATGCCACCACCATGCTTCACTGTAGGGATGCTGCCAGGTTTCCTCCAGATGTGACGCTTGGCATTCAGTCAAAAGTTTGGACAGACCTACTCATTCACAGTTGTTCTTTATTTGTACTATTTTCTACATTGTAGAATAATAGTGAAGACATGAAAACTATGAAATAACACATGGAATCACGTAGTAACCAAAAAAGTATATTTTATATTTGTTATTCTTCAAAGTAGCCACCCTTCGCACAAATTTCTAAAAAACAGTTTTTGCTTTGTCATTATGGGGTATTGTGTGTTGATTGAGGGGGGGATCATCCATTTTAGAATAAGGCTATAATGTAACAAAATGTGGAAAAAGTCAATGGGTCTGAATACTTTCCAAATGCACTGTATATACTTCCATTAATTTTTCAACTGGTACTGGGACATTCAGATGAGTCTTGTGAGCCCTGTGGGCGTCCTACAGCAGCAAAATAAAATTAGTGTGTAGCCCAAACGGTTCGGACGCTACTGACAGAAGTTGGCAGATTGACTGTACCGACTTCAGACGAGTCTCCTAACACTTGTGGAGGTCGTAGAGCACCATCATGTTTGTGAGACATAGAGGGGTCATAATAGTTTGTAGGCCAAACCGTTCAGACGCTACAGATGATTTCATTAGAAGACTGATTTTCGGGATCCCTCATGGTCTGATAAACATTGCTCTAGCTCTGTCACCTTTCACGGCAGATGTGGAAGTGTGACATAGGCGGATGCGGTGGATTAACACGCATCCAATGCAAAAAAAAAAACAGATACACTACATGTCCAAAAGTGGTGTGGACACCCCTTTAAATTAGTGGATTCGGCTAGTTCAGCGATACCCGTTGCTGACAGGTGTATGAAATTGAATACACTGCCATGCAATCTCCATAGACAAACATTGGCAGTATAATGGCCCCTGAAGAGCTCAGTGACTTTCAACATGGTACCGTCATAGGATGCCACATTTCTAACAAGTCGGCTCCATGCGCAATGCTAAATGTTGGCTGGAGAGGTGTATAGCTCGCCGCAATTGGACTCTGGAGCAGTGGATACGTGTTCTCTGGAGTGATGAACCACGGAGTCCGATGGAAGAATCTAGGTTTGACGGATGCCAGGAGAACACTGCCTGCTTTGATGTATAGTGCCAACTGTAAAGTTTGGTGGAGGAGGAATAATGGTCTGGGGCTGTTTTTCATTTTTCAGTCCCCTTAGTTCCAGTGAAGGGAAATCTTAACGTTGCAGCATACAATGACATTCTAGACGATTCTGTGAACTTTGTGGCAACAGTTGCTGAAACAAGGCCCTTTCTTGTTTCAGCATGACAATGCCCCAGTGCACAAAGCGAGGTTCATACAGAAATAGTGTTTCGAGATCGGTGTGTAAAAACTTGACTGGCCTTCACAAAGCCCTAACCTCAACCCCATCAAACACCTTTTGGATGAATTGGAACGGTGACTACGAGCCAGGCCTAATCACCCAACATCAGTGCCCGACCTCACTAATGCTCTTGTGGCTGAATGGAAGCAAGTCCCCACAGCAATGTTCCAACATATAGTGGAAAGCCCAGAAGAGTGGATTATTTTATAGCAGCAAAGGGGGACCAACTCCATATTAATGCCAATGATTTTGAAATTAGATGTTCGACGAGCTGGTGTATCTCTATCTTAAACTGACGGATTATTATGGAGGTTATTATGCTAATTCGATTTCCGTGTGGACATTGACCTTAAAGGGGTAAGTGAGCACCAGCGTCAAACAGTAGACTTCTCGCTCAGTGTCCAGATTTTGTCATGTGACCTAACACCCTAACATAGGCCTACGGTTCGACCATGTATCGCAAATATATGTGACAGAAACAAATTATAACTGTTATCTATGAACATTTAGGGTAAATGATGTGTGTAATTGGAAGGAATGTGTGGGTCATCAAAGTGCAAGTGTGGGCAGTTTGGGGTAGCAGATGCGAAAGTTTTCCAATGCAGTTGCTGAGTGAGTCACTTGCCCGTGTCTGTCATTTTCCAATGCATTTTCTGCGGGTATCTGGATTCGTCCTGTTTTGCTGCTTATATTGTCCATTGTGACCTGTGCATAACAACAGTCCTTTGATGTTCTTTGTATTTAGCCAGTTCAACTTCAGTCACAGTCATAGCTCCAGTTCATAAGCATGGATAAGAATGTAGGTAATGGAAAGGTTAGCAGAAGTTCTTCTCAAACTTAACATTTAATACAGTGTAGGCCTCCACCACCTAACCACTCAAGTTACCATGCAATATATCAGCTATTCTAGAGTAGGTATAAGAGAGGTGCCACCAATCAAATATTAAAAGTGTAGGATCTTAGTACCAGTCAGCCCCCCCCCCCCCCCCCACTTTAACCATTGATCTCAGCCCACCATTTATGGACCCCCTCTCTAACCCAGTGGTTCCCAACCTTTATCGGTTACTGTACCACCAACTGAATTCTGCTCAGCCCGGAGTACCCTTCAAGTACCTCCACATGTGTATTTTACTAGTAGTACTATGGTCTCATGAGTCTTCTCAAGTACCCCTGTGGATAGGCCAAGTCCCCCCTACTGGGTCCTGATACCCCTGACTGGGAACCACTGCTCTAACCTATGCTCCACCCTGATCCCCCAGTGCTCCAACTTCCTCCCCAGTGGAGGACCCTCCTGCAGGGGAGGATACGATGGAGCTGGACCGCCGGCCTCAGAGGGTCTACCACAGGGTTGCCAGGATGATACAGAGGACTTGGAGAAGACACGTGGTGGGTGGCACCACAATATGAACACACACACATTCACACACAGACTGTGTAACCTCTCCATCTCCTATATGTAGGATACACACGTTTTCTAGTACTTCAAGAACCTTGTGAGGTTCTGTAACCAGGGAGACCCTCGACTCCTGCTCAAAAAAGTAAATCCCAGTGAGGTAGCACCCTATGCACACACACACACACACACACACACACATTGACCATTATGAATGGTACTGTAATGAACAGGCAGGGAGCAGGTCTCGAACCCTCGACCTTCAAGCCCGAAGTCCGGCGCGCTATCGACTGTGCCGCAAAAGCATGCTCGCACGGCAGAGTCGATTTCCGCGCTTATAAACCCAGGGTCGTTACAGTACTATGGTTGTTATTGCAGAGAGATATTCTGGATGCTGCGGCAGGAGTCCACATCAGATTCAGACTGGGAGGGGTGTTCATTTTGACAGTGCTAAAAATGCAGAAAAAATATCTATCACTCACAATACTTGTGCCGGAATTGATTTAAAAACCTATCTGTGATGATTTATGCAATACAAATAGATGTGTGCATGCTAATGTGAGATTTGTTTGTCTTTCCCCACATAGACCACATTTCCCCTGAGCATCTACTATAAGATCTACTATTTAGATCTACACCCACGACATGTGTGCCAATAGCCCCAAAGACTACACACCCTCCCCCAGGCAGGAGGCCCATCCCCAGGCAAAAATACAACCAGAGGCCCCTGTTGCAGGACGAACAGGCTGGCTGGTACTGCCACATAGAGAACAACGGCTGGAGACTGCTCTCTGTGAAGGTGGGGCAGAAGTTCAGACCACATGATATCACACTATATCGTATATGGGTTCGGTATGATATGGTTGGTACCTCGAAGAGAGATACTGTGTTGTCATCATTGCTTTAGTGCAGTACTCAGCCCCTCTGTGAAAGAAGATTATAATTTGAGAAGTCTATTGGTTCAGGTTGCTCTGTTAGGTGACATCATCACATTGGGGACCAATGGCAGGAAGGTTGAGTTCTACCACTCCAAACTGCAGTCAGCAGCACGTGAAGAGGAGGAAGAAGAGGAGGAAGCTCAAGTGGCTGAAGCAGATGTGAGTTAGTGAGCATCCTTACCTGGAATAGCACCACTCACTATGATATTCGCTGATCTGTATGCCTCAAACAGCGTCATTATTGCTAATCTACATTGAGTATACGAAACATTATGAACATCTTCCTCAATTCGTTGAGACAGCTGCAATGCAGTGTACCCAAAGCAACAATGTTTTTTTCACATTTCTGAAGGTATATTCATGACTGGAGGGATGTGTGCGCCAGTAATTCCTCTGAGTCTTGCAAATGTACAATTATTTATTCCTTGAGTTATGGCACATTATAATCAAACCAACAACTTCAGCGGGATTATAGCATCCCCCTGTGGTCAAAGGGAGTAACAACTCTCTCTCTCTCCGTCCCTCTATCAATTTCGATTTTAAGGGCTTTATTGGCATGGGAAACATATGTTAACATTGCCAAAGCAAGTGAAGTGGATAATAAACATAAGTGAAATAAACAATAAAAATTAACAGCAACATTACACTCACAGAAGTTCCAAAAGAATAAAGACATTTCGAATGTCATATTATGTCTATATACAGTGTTGTAACGATGTGCAAATAGTTAAAGTACAAAAGGGAAAATAAATAAACATAAATATTGTTTGTATTTACAATGGTGTTTGTTCTTCATTGGTTGCCATTTTCTTGTGGCAACAGGTCACATGTCTTGCTGCTGTGATGGCACACCGGTATTTCACCCAGTAGATATGGGAGTTTATCAAAATTGGGTTTGTTTTCGAATTCTTTGTGGATATGTGTAATCTGAGGGAGAATGTGTCTCTAATATGGTCATACATTTGGCAGGAGGTTAGGAAGTGCAGCTCAGTTCAGTCACCTCAGTATCCTCCAGGCCAATCTCTCTGACTGACTGAATGGCTGGCTGGTTGACTGGATCACTGAACAGACCAGAAAATTGCAATACAGACTAGCAGAGACAACTAAACCATGATCGTATGCAATGAGATTCAATTAAATGTGAAGAGAAATAAAGCAAAGTGGTGAAAGTCACTTTATGTTTTTAGTCATTTAGCAGACGCGCTTATCCAGCGCAACTTACAGTAGTAAATGTATACATTTCATACATTTTTTCTCCACACTAGTCGGCACTGGTCCCCCGTGGGAATCGAACCCACAACCCTGACGTTGCAAACACCATGCTCTACCAATTGAGCCATGTTGATACTACATTTTATATATTTGTAGTCATAAGTGTAGGAGTGTATTCTATATTTTTTCTACACCATCGTTTAACAACTGTAATAGGTCTAAGGACATCAGATGTAGGTAAACCAGAGACAATGTGCTTCGAAATATTATACCTATTCATGTTCAAATTATCACTCAAAGAAGGACACAAAAAAATGAGGGGGCACCCGGATTTGAACCGGGGACCTCTTGATCTGCAGTCAAATGCTCTACCACTGAGCTATACCCCCAAGCTGTAATGGGTGAAAATGAATTCATATATAAAGATACATCTACCTAACTGTGTATAAAGAGTTATAAACTATATACGAACACATGTAAACAACACAACAATAGTTTAAACAACAGCAAACGTTCTTTCCTTTTTTATTTCCTTCTACTAGCCTGGTTGTATTTCTTTCATCTGATTCGGATGTGTCGTAAAACTAACGAAACCCCAACCGGAAGTTTTGTACTGAAAGTGAAAACAGCCGCATCAGAGCGACAATGGTAGCTATCATATTAGCAACAATTGTTGTTTAATTAATACAGTAAATGTGTAAAGTTGATATTTGTGCGAGATAACTATATTGTTTATACGAAATACCAATGAATCGTGGGGTTCTGGACCTTTATTGCTAGCTGTATTTGTAGAGACGTTTTGATTTCGAGTAGTCACTCGTGCCAGTGAGCGAGGAGCTAGCTAACGCTAACTAGCAGCGATGAGGGAGCCAACGTTAGATAGCTATGTCGGTTTGGTTAATGTATCTAACTTACGCGAAAAACAAATCAGAAGCCGAAAACCTCAACAGAAGCTGGTGAAGCAAGCAGGGCGAGACGGGTGGAAAGGACGGGACAGGCAGAGCAGTGGCTGTATGCTAACAGGCTAGGCCATGTTTCCAATATTCTTCGCTGATAGCGATGTTGTTTCCACAAGTGGGTGAATTTGTCTAATTTAGCATGTATGGTAACGCCTCAACACATTACTACCTCTTCCAATTTAAATGATTTCGGAAAAGTGAATGATGACAATGTGTATTGTTTTGTGACTACTACAGCGCCAGCGAAAACACAGACGTTCTAATTGAGTGAGGCGTCAAAGCGGACAACCCGCCTGCCATGCTTCGTTTGGGTCATTTTAATGAAAAACAATGCTTTCTAAAATAAATCACGAACGCCTTTGGTGAGTTTAGACCATTAACTAGCTAACGTTAGCTACATAGTAACGCGCCAATTATCATCCGGCCTGTCTTTTTTTCGTGACAACTAACAATGTAGCAACTCGCTGAAGTTAACTCGGTTGTTTGGGTTGCAGTAAAGCGTTACTATGCCTCTGTTATAATTCTAATCGAGTTGTGTTCTGTTGTTCGTCTCCAGAATACCCGTGGACTGCGATCACAGCTGAGGGACAGTGTACCGGTGACGGGCATGGGTCCACAGGTTGGGGCTTATGGCGTTCAGGACACACTCAGGAGCGGGTGAGTACTGTCTCTGTGTTGGACACTCATTTATCTCAAACTATGTAACTAGCTAAACTATCAGTTTTTGATATAACTGCAGTTTTCACCTCTCCCTCTGTTTCTCTCTCAGATTTAGCAGTGTGAAAAATGAGCTGCTTCCCAGCCATGCGTTGGAGCTTTCAGAAAAGAATGTGAGTGACCAACACATTTTACACACAAGGTCCTATTTTACTGAGCTACAGTTTATGCATCTTTTCTGGGAGTTAAATGCCTGAAGACTTGTATTATCTCCTAACCACCTCTGCTACTTTAGCTCCAGCATTGATTGTTTTCTCCTCTCCCTGCAGTTTCAGCTGAACCAGGACAAGATGAACTTCTCTACCCTCAGAAACATCCAGGGCCTCCACGCTCCCCTCAAACTACAGATGGAGTACAGGGCAGCCAGACAGGTATACACAACCTCTCACACACAATAGCATATCTCTGATCTTCATTGAAAACAAGGAACAGTGTCTGAGCAATTGCAATAAATAACTTACCAACGTATACCTTCCCTCTTTCCTCCCCATCTCAGATCCAGCGCCTGCCGTTCCTGCAGAGCTCACACCTGGCTCTGGACACTCTCAAAGGGAACGATGAGAGCATCAGCTTTGAGGACATCCTCAACGGTAAGACACACTAACAATAGGTTTTCTACAAAGGAGGAGAGCAGAAAAATGATCAGGAACTAAAGCCAACAGGGAACACAGTTGAAGTGAAGCTGATGAGAACTCACGACCATGTTGTTTTTCTGATGTGAAAATGGTGCGAGTTCACCACCATTTTGTGTCCATCTCCTTGCAGATCCAGCCCAGAGTGAGATGATGGGTGAGCCCCACATCATGGTGGAGTATAAGCTGGGCATGATGTAAGAGCCGTCCGACCCCAGGACGTTTGTGTTTACCCGCTGTTAACGAGTTACCATGTGACATTGCTTCTGCTTTAAAGATAGTCACTTACTTTCTCGTGACTTTTGTATCATTGGATTCTTTTGTTTCTAATAAATCCTATAACTCAACCATGATGTTGTTGATTTGTTACTGGTGTGTGGTAATGTTTTTGTTGTACTTAATTTCTAGAAATACACACCGACGCACGCGATGCATCAAAAAATATATATGTTCATACAAAGGCAAGATTTGTTGCACTGAGCAATGGTTAGTGGTCCTTATTTGGTACATTGATTGTGTGTAGGTTTAACTCTCTTAACGATTCATCTTATCCATTAGGACCACACATCTGTTCATCAGATGCCCCTGACAGTAGGTACTCCCCCTTGTGATCAAAAACAACACTGCACAGCGCCCTCGTGCTTCAGCACACACGCCACCTGTGAGGACACCAGATCCACCACCCTCACCTTACCGTCATGCCCTGCAACCGCCAGCATCCGGCAAGACGGGCTGAAATCCACCTGGTTGCTAGACTGAGGCTATGTCTCTGGTGAGCACATCCTGATGTCACATAGCATGAAAGCACAACAAGAATCGCAAGTCGCCGGCAGGGCTGAAGGAAGCATGGTTAATGGAGCTGCGGCAGCCGTAGAGTGTCTTGAGCCCACAGGTGTCCCACAGGGACTTATCAGCAGAGGGGAGGAACTCAACACTGTCTACACTAGAGTGGCTGCGCAGTGTGTAGCTGCACCTTTCAGTCTGCAGGTCCCACACCTTCATAATAAGGAAATGTCTACAAACATGATGGCACACACTACCTTAATACAGTCAGAATAGGTCTTCTTGAATAGGAAAGATTGATTTCCTAACTGACCCTTACTGTTTCATCCAGGGAGCAGGAGGCCACAGTCTTAGCAGGAGTAGAAGGAGCAGCCCCAGGTGGCTCTCCAGGATCAGCAGAAATAACTTATTTCCATAAGTATTCAGACCATTTGCTATGAGACTAGAAATTCAGCTCAGGTGCATCCTGTTTCCATTGATCATCCTTGAGATGTTTCTACAACTTGATTGGAGTCCATCTGTGGTGAATTCAATTGATTGGACATGATTTTGAAAGGCACATACCTGCCTATATAAAGTCCCACAGTTGACTGCATGTCAGCAAAAACCAAGCCATGAGGTCGAAGGAATTGTCTGTAGAGCTACGAGACAGGATTGTGTCAAGGCACAGATATGGAGAAGTGTACCAAAACATGTCAGCAGCATTGAAGGTTCCCAAGAACACAGTGGCCTCCATCATTCTTAAATGGAAGAAGTTTGGATCCACCAAGTCTCTTCCTAGAGCTGGCCAAACTGAGCAATCAGGGGGAGAAGGGCCTTGGTCAGGGAGGTGACCAAGAACCCGATGATCACTCTGACAGAGCTCCAGAGTTCCTCTGTGGAGATGGGAAAACCTTCCAAAAGGACAACCATCTCTGCAGCATTCCACCAATCAGGCCTTTATGGTAGAGTGGCCAGACAGAAGCCACTCCTCAGTAAAAGGCACATGACAGCCCACTTGGAGTTTGCCAAAAGGCATCTAAAGGACTCAGACCATGAGAAACAAGATTCTCTGGTGTGATGAAACCAAAATTGAACTCTTTGGCCTGAATGCTAAGCGTCATGTCTGGAGGAAACCTGGCACCACTCATCGCCTGGCCAATACCATCCCTACGGTGAAACATGGTGGTGGCAGCATTATGCTGTGAGGATTTTTTCTGCGGCAGGGACTGGAAGACTTGTCAGGATCAAGGGAAAGTTGAACGGTGCATGGTACAGAGATCCTTGATGAAAACCAGATCCAAACTGCTCAGCACCTCAGACTGGGGTGAAGGTTCACCTTCCAACAGGGCAATGACCCTCAACACACAACCAAGACAACACAGAAGTTGCTTCAGGACAAGTCTCTGAATGTCCTTGTGTGGCCCAGCCAGGGCCCGGACTTGAACCCGATCGAACATCTCTGGAGTGACCTGAAAATAGCTGTGCAGTGACGCTCCCCATCCAACCTGACAGAGATTGAGAGGATCTTCAGAGAAGAATGGGAGAAATTCACCAAATACAGGTGTGCCAAGCTTGTAGCGTCATACCCAATATGACTCAAGGCTGTAATCGCTGTCAAAGGTGCTTCAACAAAGTACTGAGTAAAGGGTCTGAGTACTTATGTAATTATCATATTTAATTTTTTTATTTTAAAACCAGTTTTTCCTCTCATTATGGGGTATTGTGTATAGATTGATGAGGGAAAAAAACATTTAAATCGATTTTAGAATAAGGCTGTAATGTAACAAAATGTGGAAAAAGTGAAGGGGTTCAATACTTTCTGAATGCACTGTATCAGTTTCTCTGGTTTTACTTTTTATAGGTATGTGTTTGGGTAAAATGAACATTTTTTTTATATATATAAACCACTGACATTTCTCCCAAATTCCAAATAAAAATATTGTCATTTGGAGCATTTATTTGCAGAAAATGACAACTGGTCAAAATAACAAAAAAATATGCAGTGTTGTCAGACCTCGAATAATGCAAAGAAAATAAGTTCTTAAACAACACATTACTAATGGTTTAACTTAGGAAGAGTTCAGAAATCAATATTTGGTGGAATAACAGTGGGTGCAAGACCTTGAGAGGCCTACAAGCCACAGTGTCTCACACCCGCTGTGAAATTTGGTGGAGGATCAGTGATGATGTGGGGGTGCTTCAGCAAGGCTGGAATCGGGCAGATTTATCTTTGTGAAGGACGCATGAATCAAGCCATGTGCAAGGTTGTCCTGGAAGAAAACTTGCTTTCTTCTGCTCTGACAATGTTCCCCAACTCTGAGGATTGTTTTTTCCAGCAAGACAATGATCCACGCCACACAGCCAGGTCAATGAAGGTGTGGATGGAGGACCACCAGATCAAGACCCTGTCATGGCCAGCCCAATCTCCAGACCTGAACCCCATTGAAAACCTCTGGAATGTGATCAAGAGGAAGATGGATGGTCACAAGCCATCAAAGAAAGCTGAGCTGCTTCAATTTCTGCGCCAGGAGTGGCATAAAGTAACCCAACATCAATGTGAAAGACTGGTGGAGAGCATGCCAAGACGCATGAAATCTGTGATTGAAAATCAGGGTTATTTCACCAAATATTGATTTCTGAACTCTTCCTAAGTTAAAACATTAGCATTGTGTTGTTTAAAAATGAATATGAACTTATTTTCTTTGCATTATTCGAGGTCTGACAACGCTGCATCTTTTTAGTTATTTTGACCAGTTGTCATTTTCTGCACATAAATGCTCTAAATGACAATATTTTTATTTGGGATTTGAGAGAAATGTCAGTAGGTTATAGAAAAAAACTAAAATGTTCATTTTAACGAAACACATACCTATAAATAGTAAAATCAGAGAAACTGATAATTTTGCAGTCGTCTCTTAATTTCTTCCACAGCATATATGTACAGTACCGGTCAAAAGTTTGGACACACCTACTCATTCGAAGGTTTTTCTTCATTTTTACTAGTTTCTACATTGTAGAATAATAGTGAAGACATCAAAACTATGAAATAACACATATGGAATCATGTAGTAACCAAAAAAGTGTTCAACAAATCAAAATGTATTTTACATTTGAGATTCTTCAAAGTAGCAACCCTTTGCCTTGATGACAGCTTTGCACACTCTTGGCATTCTCGCAACCAGCTTCATGAGGTAGTCACCTGGAATGCATTTCAATTAACAGGGGTGCCTTATTAAAAGTTTCTTTCCTCAATGTGTTTGAGCCTATTAATTGTGTTGTGACAAGGTATGGGGGGGTATACAGAAGATAGCCCTATTTGGTGAAAGACCAAGTCCATGTTATGGCAAGAACAGCTAAAATAAGAGAAATTACAATCCGTCATTACTTTAAAACATGAAGGTCAGTCAATCCACAACATTTCAAGAACTTTGAACGTTTCTTCAAGTGCAGTCGCAAAAACCATCAAGCTCTATGATGAAACTGGCTCTCATGAGGACCGCCACAGGAAAGGAAGACCCAGAGTTACCTCTGCTGCAGAGGGTAAGTTCATTAGAGTTACCAGCCTCAGAAATTGCAGTCCAAATAAATGCTTCACAGAGTTCAAGTAACAGACACATCTCAACATCAACTGTTCAGAGGAGACTGCGTGAATCAGGGCTTCATGGTTGAATTGCTGCAAGAAGTCACTACTAAAGGACACCAATAAGAAGAAGAGACTTGCTTGGGCCAAGAAACATGATCAATGGACATTAGACCGGTGGAAATCTATCCTTCATTCTGATGAGTCTAAATTGGAGATTTTTGGTTTCCAACCACCGTGTCTTTCTGAGACACAGAACAGGTGAACGGATGATCTCTTCATGTGTGGTTCCCACCGTGAAACATGGAGGAGGAGGTGTGATGGTGTGGAGGTGCTTTGCTGGTGACACTGTCAGTTATTTATTTAGAATTCAAGGCACACTTAACCAGCATGGCTACCACAGCATTCTGCAGTGATATGCCATCCCATCTGGTTTGCACTTAGTGGAACTGCCATTGGTTTTTCAACAGGACAATGACCCAACACACCTCCAGGCTGTGTAAGGGCTATTTGACCAAGAAGGAGAGTGATGGAGTGCTGCATCAGATGACCTGGCCTCCACAATCACCCGACCTCAACCCAGATTTTATTTTATTTAACCTTTATTTAACTAGGTAAGTCAATTGAGATGGTTTGGGATGAGTTGGACCGCAGAGTGAAGGAAAAGCAGCCAACAAGTGCTCAGCATATGTGGGAACTCCTTCAATACTGTTGGAAAAGCATTCCTGGTGAAGCTGGTTGAGAGAATGCCAAGAGTGTGCAAAGCTGTCATCGAGGCAAAGGGTGGCTACTTTGAAGAATCTCAAAAAAGTCAAATATATTTTGATTTGTTTAACACTTTTTTGGTTACTACATGATTCCATATGTGTTATTTCGTAATTTTGACTTCTTCACTATTATTCTACAATGTAGAAAATAGAAAAATGAAGAATAACCCTTGAATGAGTAGGTGGGTTCTAATTTTTGTCTGGTACTGTATATCTATATCGCAGCACCCCCACCCCCAAACTACTTCCCGCAGCTGTGCTACAAGGGAAACAATACAATGACTGGATACATAAAGGGTGTGCCATGACATCCAGTGTTGTAGTGGTGGGTATACACTGTATAGCCCCTAATTTGTCAGAGGGCTTTGGGTATACTCACTTCTTAATCCCCACTGATACCTATCAAAGTGGTGTAGTGGAAGTGGAACCATTTGAAATGGTTTTAACTTTTACGTTTGATACTTAAGTACATTTTAGCAGTTCCATTTACTTTTAATACTTAAGTACATTTAAAACCAAATACTTTTAGACTTTTACTCGAGTAGTATTTTACTGGGTGACTTTCACTTTTTGTTGAGTCATTTTCTATTAAGGTAACTTTACTTTTACTCAAGTATGACAATTAAGTACTTTTTCCACTACTGCGTTTAGGTGTCAAACAATTAAGGAAAAGGAAAAATATAGCGATGCTAATGATAGGCTTAATCGTCTTCTGGTGGATGGAAAGGCTTTCCCAAAAACATTCTCTAATAAATGTTAACTAGCTACAAAGTAGCCTATGTTATGTTTCAATCCAGTGGCCATTTATTTTGCAAACTCCTTCTCATGTACAACAGAAACACTGCTAACCAAATCAACAGTGCTAGGTGCCTGCACACTTGAATTAAAAGGCAACTAACTACACCCAAAATCGTTTTTTTTTTCGTTTTTTTTCTCCCAGATGTCAAAAGTGGTCTCCTGATTTGGTTCAAGCATTGTCATGGTATTAGAACATTCATTTTTTTACCCTTATTTTACCAGGTAAGTTGACTGAGAACACATTCTCATTTACAGCAACAACCTGGGGAAGAGTTACAGGGATGAATGAGTCAATTGTAAAATGTGGATGATTAGGAATTTAGCCAGGACACCAGGGTTAACACCCACTCTTACAATAAGTGCCGTGGGATCTTTAGTGACCACAGAGAGTCAGGGAACCCGTTTAATGCCCCATCCAGTAGACAGCACCCCACAGGGAAATATCCACAATCACTACGCTGGGGCATTGGGATTTTTATTTATACCAGAGGAAAGGGTGCCTCCTACTGGCCCTCCAACACCACTTCCAGTCTTCCATCAAGGACAAACCCTGCTTAGCTTCAGAAGCAAACCAGCAATGGGATGCAGGGTGGTATGCTGCTGGTAAATATTGTATGTATATTGTAACGCACTGTAAGTAAAATATATCGGACTTTGACGTTTGGAAGAATTTGTTCGGCACTCAAAAGTTGACAGTCCGGTGTGGACTCGGTACCGGTGCCCCTGTATATAGCCTCGTTGTTGTTATTCTTATTGTGTCACTTTTAATTATGACTTTTTATTTGAGTCTACTTGGTAAATATTTTCTTCTTCTTGAACTGCGCTGTTGGTTAAGGGCTTGTAACTAAGCATTTCAAGGTAAAGTCTACACTTGTTGTATTCTGCGCATGTGACAAATAAAGTTTGATTTGATTAGATTTCTGAACGCTTCGTGTTGCCATGGGAAACATAATTGCTGGAAGAGATAACGCGAGATTCTGCGGCAATCACGTTGCCTGTCTCTTCTCACAAACATGGCGGACTACCGAGAAGCGCCCTTGGCCACTCGGCCAAAAACGTTGGACCCAGCTGAATATTTCAACCTTTCGCTGGACCAGAGACGTGCCGAGGAGGAGAGGGCTGGTTTAAGGGCTCAGCTGAAGAGACAATATCAGATGCAGCTGAACAACCCCCACAGAAAAGAGCTTATTGTAAGTACAGAGTGAGCTAACATGCTAACGCTAGCTAGCTTGCTAATGTCAGACCCACAGTTCACCAGTGTAATGCTAACGTTTGGTAGCCAGCAAGCATTCGCTAGCCAGACTGAAAACCCGACCCGACAAGCTAATGTTGTGCCTGCATTCGGCATTTGAGCTAAATGCCGTTTTATGTATATCTACGTAACTAGTTAGCTTGCTAATTTACTAATCCAACAACAGGCAACATCACAGGACGTTTTTGAGAGTAAGCGAGCTAACGTTAGGCAAGCCGTTTTTTTTAATGCCTGGCGTTCGCTACTTTAGTTGACGTGACCTTGGTGTTAGAATTTCATAGTCACTTTACTATTTAAACATTTGGGTTGCATTCAGTATCATGTATTCTGGGGCGACATGACAGTTTGTGCATTCAACCGTTTCTGCCCTGCGTAGTAGTTGACTGCAATAAGACAGGCATCAACTCTCAAAGGATGGCCATCATTATTGACATCAACTTTTATTTGTCACATGTGCCGAATACAACTGTTGTAGACCTTACCGAGAAATGCTTACTTACATGCTGTTTATTTTGTGTTTACAGGAAGACCCTGCATTGACACGCTGGGTGTACGCACGCACCAACCCCTACAACCACTTCAGAGCCACCAAGAAGACGTCGCTGCTAGGTGGGCTCTTCGGAGTGGTGCCCCTCTTCGTCCTGTACTACGTACTGAAGACTGACAGGGTATGGATGAGATGACACAACCCATTATCCTGCTCATTCCCTGACATTAGGGGTCTATTCCAAATCCACCCTAGCCTCTATACTAAGGCACTTTATTTAGATATGAAGGGATTGAATAGATTTGAGCAATATGGTGGACATTCCTCCCATCAGAGGGCTTGGTGAAGTTATTGCCATATTGATCATACTGAAATAGTCCTTTGCCTTGGTCTAGGGTTAGGGGTTGATTTGCAACTGTTATGTAGTGTGCTGAAGATTGATCAAACATGTAGATCTATCTTTAGTTTCTTACAATTTTGGGGCGGAGAAACCTTAAAAATATTGTCAGACAAAGCTTCAAAGCAGATTTGCTCCCCATAATGCAAAAATGATCACTTCACCATGTTGATGAGCTAAGATGAATGAACAGAGTGATTTAATACTGTCTCGGAGGTCTCATACATCACTGCTGTATTAGGCTACATTTGCGTCTGTTCATTAGATGACTAGTGGGCACAGTCTGATGGCCCTGTTTGAATGTAGTAGGCCTACCTAACTATAGTCAGGGGAAAGAATATGTGCTGCTCATGTCTAAGTTCATCTTCTACTCTGCAACCATTCTCTGTAGTGTCTGTGACATTTTAGTCTACAAGGCACCCCTTCCTTCTTCCTCTATTGTTCTTGAGATCCTCTCCCTGAATCTGTGCCAGAATCAGAGAGAGATGTCACAAAGACCTTGGTACTGAGTGTGCCATTGTCACACTGTGCTGTAATTCCTCAGCTATTTTTCCACTGAGAGGAAGAAAAATGACCCTGTATTTATTCATGAGACATTCATTCATATTCTAAGCAGTGGAGGATGAGTAAGTTGCTTAGGTGATGATGCCATCTCTGTTGCCATGGGGACCTCACTAACCCCCCTCTGTCTCCAGGACAAGAAGGAGGAGCAGATCAAAGCTGGGACCTGCGATCGCAAGTTCAAGCTCGCCTACTGAGTTTGCTCATCACGGACCTCCAATGTAAAGTGTTGTAGAGATAATGTCAGTGTGTATCTATTATTGGTAACTGAATAAAACTTCCTTTATTGTTGAAAACAAAATGAGTGTCTGCCTGTCATTACAAACATCGAAGGGCTAAGAATGACATGAGCAGCAAAGTAATGAAAACACGCTAATAAGACTTCCAGGGTATTCATTCATTCATTATCAATGAACTGGTCAAAGAAACGAGCATAGACCAAATGAACCAAGCACTCAATATTACGCTGTGAGTGATATCTAAGGGATAATCAACAACAGGCTATTGGTTCTAAGGAAAAGGAATGAACGACGTTGACGGTGTGTTCCTCGGCGCGATACCGGAGTGACACTAACCTTCCACGTAGTTGCATTATTTTCCAGTTGGAACATCCACTGAAGTAGGTAGCAAGTTTACTAGATAGTTACATTAGTTGTCTTGGTAACCAAACAGACTTGCTAGTTTAGCTAACCAAACCATCAGTCCTAGCTCGCTATTATGAAAATCAAATTCAACAATGGCAATGTCTTCAATTCGACTTCTGCTTTCAAAAGCACCTCATACATAGAACATGTAAGAATTAACTAGAACCATTGAATTCTACCATGCTGATTTATCCTGCTACTGTGCTTTATAGGGAAATGCAAGCTCTAGAATGCCCTTCAAGCCAATCAGAAATGAATATTCAACAATGCCATTGTATAAAATGTATTGAGCCACAGTGTAGTCGTGTTACATTAAATCCTAGATGATTTTCTGGGGATCTAGGGGAAGTAATGACTGTTCTGCCTCTGCTCTGCTGTTTGCTGGGCCTCCAGTTGGGGTCAAAGTGTTTGTGGAGTGACTGTCAGTAGCTCTTGTCCAGGCTCTGACATGTCTCTAGACCCCACTTAGTTACCGCCATGCTGAACGACTACTCAAACATGAAGGTCTGAGATGGAGGGAGGAAGAGGGATGTTACTTGATGTCCCACCATGTACAGCTGTTCGAGAATTGTGATCACATCGTGTGTGTAACCATGGACCCCTTGGCCACCCTCTCTGGTTTGAGGGGAGTGGTGCTGTTCTTCTCGAAGCAGTCTCCGTCAGGACCGTGAGGGGTCATCATGCTGGAAGCCCTCCTCCTTGGCCTCATAGTGGCTCTTAATCATCCCCATGAACTCACTCATACAGTTCCCTGGAACACAGACAGGGGGTGCTCTGACATAACACAAACACACTACTACAAAACACACAAAGAGACCAGTGACAGGGGAAAGGTAGTCACTAGAGGGTCATGCTAGAACGGACAAAGGTGTCAGTAACAGAACTAAAGACAAGCATAATAAGTAGCTATTTCAGTTATTTTTTCTGAGGGTAAGTGTGTTTATTAGTGTGTTTATTATACTGTGGTAGTAGGGGGATCTGAAGCTGTGGTCAGCCACTCCCCAGCGCGGGGGGAAGATGACAAAATCAGCGATGGTGATTCCTGGACTTGGCCGTCAACACCGTGAAGATGGAAGGATCCTGGTGCAGAGATGGAGGAGAGGAAGGATAAGTTTGTGTGCGCGTGCGTGTGCACGTGCATGCATTTGTGGGAAGATCTCAATTCCATACTCCTGGCATCCTCTCCTCGTCACCTTCTCAAAACCCATTGGAGGAGAAGGTCAGAGGGGAGGGACCTCTGACTTTCTGCTTGTGTGTGAGGTTCTCACCACATGATCGAAGGCCACACAGTTGACTACCATGAAGTTCTCCAGGTTGTAATTGTTCGGTGTGTAGTTCCCATGCCACGCCACCACGTTAAAGGGAGAGAAATCCTACAAACACACACGCAAGAAACAGAATAATAAACAAATGTATAGCAGGGACTGCGGCAGCACCGCTTGGTCTACCGCACCTTTGAACTTGAGATGTAGCCTTACCTCAAGCCAATGTTCATTTTAGGCAAGAGGGCCCTTGATATTCAGAATTGAAAAAACAGCCGTAAAAGCTGCATGAAAAAATGAAAAAAAGAACTCAGGGGGAGGATAAGGGCTGATTTAAAACACAATGTACCTCTTTTCATTCTCTGTTCTTTTTTTATTTACCCCGTTCTTTGTGATCCTCAGCTCCAGCAGGTATTATGCCGTAATTGGCTTCACAATCAAACTTTCCCAAACTTTCAGCACCCACGGCTCGGAAAGAGGGGGGAGAGGGAGACGGTGTAGAGATATTTCTTCATCTTGATTGTTAAAACCAGAGCAATTTTATATAGCAGTGCTGTTCTGATAATGTCACTGTGAAAGAGACATTCAATGGTAGCTCTAAAATCAATATAATTCATTACAGCTCAAGCTGTCTTCAGGGCTGACCCATGTACCTTGTCATATGTGCGCAAGCGCAAGCACACACACATTCTCACACACATATATTCCGCCTACTCCCATAGACATACACCATAAAACACACACTAGCACACTTGCATACAGTACAAACACACACACACACACAGTCACCATGCACCCAGGGGGTCTGAGGACCCCAAGGCAGGTAATCTCTTGGGCATTACAGTTCCTGTGATAACTCTGGCAGACTCGATTAAAAACGTAGCACAAGAAAACACACACACACACAGACACACACAAAACAAAAACATATTGGCCCAGTCAAGCAAATAATAAGTTAATTTGAGCAATTTCATCTCTCTGCAGGAGGACCAAACAGCAGGATGAGACGCAGCAGAGATGGAACCTGCCCCACCCACTCCACTTCCAATCTGTGTGTGACACACACACATTCCCTGCAGTCTCAGGTTAGGTGGGGGGAAAGAGCAAGCCCCAGCACCTGGTCCGAACCCAGAGAGGGAGACAGAGAGAAAGAGAGGGTTGGATGGAGAGAGGTAGAGAGAGGTTAACGAAAGAAAGAAGGGTCCGGTGTATATACCATGCAAATATTCCCTCTAACACAGGTGTTTCCACAGTTACCTCCCTCACACACACATACACACATCCTTTCGCCCTGTCTCCTTAAAATCCCCTACTGTCAGACAAAATGAGTCGATCCAATTACCTGCTCGACAGGATGCGTTCAGAGCAGGGCGGGAAATCATTCCCCAGTGAAATATGCTGAAATTAGCTTAACTCAAGCAAGGTTTTCTCCCCTTCTGAAAGGACAGGCAGGTATCTGGCGGGAACTCCTGGACGAGCTAACTAATTATTAGTGATTAAGGCTGGTAAGGGAGACGAGACCGAAGCCTGCTGCTGAGAAGAACAGTCAGGCGTTTCACGTTAAATCATTGGGGATGGCAGTTCAATGTTAATGTGCAGCTAACTACTAATAGAACCCAATAGCTGTTCTGTATTAACTCACAGCTAACTGCTAATAGAACCCAATAGCTGTTCTGTATTAACTCACAGCTAACTGCTAATAGAACCCAATAGCTGTTCTGTATTAACTCACAGCTAACTGCTAATAGAACCCAATAGCTGTTCTGTATTAACTCGCAGCTAACTGCTAATAGAACCCAATAGCTGTTCTGTATTAACTCGCAGCTAACTGCTAATAGAACCCAATAACTGTTCTGTATTAACTCGCAGCTAACTGCTAATAGAACCCAATAGCTGTTCTGTATTAACTCGCAGCTAACTGCTAATAGAACCCAATAGCTGTTCTGTATTAACTCACAGCTAACTGCTAATAGAACCCAATAGCTGTTCTGTATTAACTCACAGCTAACTGCTAATAGAACCCAATAGCTGTTCTGTATTAACTCACAGCTAACTGCTAATAGAACCCAATAGCTGTTCTGTATTAACTCACAGCTAACTGCTAATAGAACCCAATATCTGTTCTGTATTAACTCACAGCTAACTGCTAATAGAACCCAATAGCTGTTCTGTATTAACTCACAGCTAACTGCTAATAGAACCCAATAGCTATTCTGTATTAACTCACAGCTAACAGCTAATAGAACCCAATAGCTGTTCTGTATTAACTCACAGCTAACTGCTAATAGAACCCAATAGCTGTTCTGTATTAACTCACAGCTAACAGCTAATAGAACCCAATAGCTGTTCTGTATTAACTCACAGCTAACTGCTAATAGAACCCAATAGCTGTTCTGTATTAACTCACAGCTAACAGCTAATAGAACCCAATAGCTGTTCTGTATTAACTCACAGCTAACTGCTAATAGAACCCAATAGCTGTTCTGTATTAACTCACAGCTAACAGCTAATAGAACCCAATAGCTGTTCTGTATTAACTCACAGCTAACTGCTAATAGAACCCAATAGCTGTTCTGTATTAACTCACAGCTAACTGCTAATAGAACCCAATAGCTGTTCTGTATTAACTCACAGCTAACTGCTAATAGAACCCAATAGCTGTTCTGTATTAACTCACAGCTAACTGCTAATAGAACCCAATAGCTGTTCTGTATTAACTCACAGCTAACTGCTAATAGAACCCAATAGCTGTTCTGTATTAACTCACAGCTAACAGCTAATAGAACCCAATAGCTGTTCTGTATTAACTCACAGCTAACAGCTAATAGAACCCAATAGCTGTTCTGTATTAACTCACAGCTAATAGGCCTCACTTTAATAGTCTGTACAACTTTTCTCAGGGCCCGATTCAATCAGATCCACTTTAGCCGACATCCGCATAGCTGATGTTTGCATCGTGTCAAAGGTGAAACTATGTTAGAGCTGTCAAATCCACAAGCAGCTCCAGATATTATGCCATTGGCTGTCGCATTAAGAGAAATCCCATGCAGCCTTGTTTACAAGTTGTAACACTGGAATGTGAGATGTAATCTACACCTGATTGATAGAAATCCTCATTATTTCAATATAGCCTACACTTTCTTGTTCTGAACTTCTAATACGAGTGGGATGGGCGTGGCTTCATGGCAATGATCACAAGAGCAGCTGCTCACCAATTTGACAGCTCCAACGCAGTTCCACCTCCGTCACCGC
>NC_042958.1:17784792-17839578 GCF_901001165.1 Salmo trutta | reverse complement strand
AGAGCTTCTTACAGACTGTTGAAGAGCTTCTATTACCAGACTGTTGAACAGCTTCTATTACCAGACTGTTGAACAGCTTCTATTACCAGACTGTTGAACAGCTTCTATTACCAGACTGTTGAACAGCTTCTATTACCAGACTGTTGAACAGCTTCTATTACCAGACTGTTGAACAGCTTCTATTACCAGACTGTTGAACAGCTTCTATTACCAGCTGTTCAACAGCTTCTATTACCGACTGTTGAACAGCTTCTATTACCAGACTGTTGAACAGCTTCTATTACCAGGCCCTCAGACTGTTGAACAGCTTCTATTACCAGACTGTTGAACAGCTTCTATTACCAGACTGTTGAAGAGCTTCTATTACCAGACTGTTGAACAGCTTCTATTACCAGGCCATCAGACTGTTGAAGAGCTTCTATTACTGACTGTTGAACAGCTTCTATTACCAGGCCCTAGACTGTTGAAGAGCTTCTATTACCAGACTGTGAACAGCTTCATTACCAGACTGATGAACAGCTTCTATACCAGGCCATCAGACTGTTGAAGAGCTTCTATTACCAGACTGTTGAAGAGCTTCTATTACCAGACTGTTGAACAGCTTCTATTACCAGGCCATCAGACTGTTGAAGAGCTTCTATTACCAGACTTTGAACAGCTTCTATTACCAGACTGTTGAACAGATTCTTACCAGACTGTTGAACAGCTTCTATTACCAGACTGTTGAACAGCTTCTATTACCAGACTGTTGAACAGTTCTATTACCAGACTGTTGAACAGCTTCTATTACCAGATGTTGAACAGCTTCTATTACCAGGCCATCAGACTGTTGAAGAGCTTCTATTACCAGATGTTGAACAGCTTCTATACCAGACTGTTGAAGAGCTTCTATTACCAGACTGTTGAAGAGCTTCTATTACCAGACTGTTGAAGAGCTTCTATTACCAGACTGTTGAACAGCTTCTATTACCAGACTGTTGAACAGCTTATATTACCAGACTGTTGAACAGCTTCTATTACCAAGCCATCAGACTGTTGAAGAGCTTCTATTACCAGACTGTTGAACAGCTTCCATTACCAGGCCATCAGACTGTTGAAGAGCTTCTATTACCAGACTGTTGAAAAGCTTCTATTACCAGACTGTTGAACAGCTTCTATTACCAGACTGTTGAAAAGCTTCTATTACCAGACTGTTGAAGAGCTTTTATTACCAGACTGTTGAACAGCTTCTATTACCAGACTGTTGAACAGCTTCTATTACCAGACTGTTGAACAGCTTCTATTACCAGGCCCTCAGACTGTTGAACAGCTTCTATTACCAGACTGTTGAACAGCTTCTATTACCAGACTGTGTGAACAGCTTCTATTACCAGACTGTTGAACAGCTTCTATTACCAGACTGTTGAACAGCTTCTATTACCAGGCCCTCAGACTGTTGAACAGCTTCTATTACCAGACTGTTGAACAGCTTCTATTACCAGACTGTTGAAGAGCTTCTATTACCAGACTGTTGAACAGCTTCTATTACCAGGCCATCAGACTGTTGAAGAGCTTCTATTACCAGACTGTTGAACAGCTTCTATTACCACACTGTTGAACAGCTTCTATTACCACACTGTTGAACAGCTTCTATTACCAGGCCATCAGACTGTTGAACAGCTTCTATTACCAGACTGTTGAACAGCTTCTATTATCAGACTGTTGAACAGCTTCTATTACCAGACTGTTGAAGAGCTTCTATTACCAGACTGATGAACAGCTTCTATTACCAGACTGATGAACAGCTTCTATTACCAGGCCATCAGACTGTTGAAGAGCTTCTATTACCAGACTGTTGAAGAGCTTCTATTACCAGACTGTTGAACAGCTTCTATTACCAGGCCATCAGACTGTTGAAGAGCTTCTATTACCAGACTGTTGAACAGCTTCTATTACCAGACTGTTGAACAGATTCTATTACCAGACTGTTGAACAGCTTCTATTACCAGACTGTTGAACAGCTTCTATTACCAGACTGTTGAACAGCTTCTATTACCAGACTGTTGAACAGCTTATATTACCAGGCCCTCAGACTGTTGAACAGCTTCTATTACCAGACTGTTGAACAGCTTCTATTACCAGACTGTTGAAGAGCTTCTATTACCAGACTGTTGAACAGCTTCTATTACCAGGCCATCAGACTGTTGAAGAGCTTCTATTACCAGACTGTTGAACAGCTTCTATTACCAGACTGTTGAACAGCTTCTTTTACCAGACTGTTGAACAGCTTCTATTACCAGACTGTTGAACAGCTTCTATTACCAGGCCATCAGACTGTTGAACAGCTTCTATTACCAGACTGTTGAACAGCTTCTATTACCAGGCCATCAGACTGTTGAACAGCTTCTATTACCAGACTGTTGAAGAGCTTCTATTACCAGACTGTTGAACAGCTTCTATTACCAGGCCATCAGACTGTTGAAGAGCTTCTATTACCAGACTGTTGAACAGCTTCTATTACCAGACTGATGAACAGCTTCTATTACCAGGCCATCAGACTGTTGAACAGCTTCTATTACCAGACTGTTGAACAGCTTCTATTACCAGACTGTTGAACAGCTTCTATTACCAGACTGTTGAACAGCTTCTATTACCAGACTGTTGAACAGCTTCTATTACCAGGCCCTCAGACTGTTGAACAGCTTCTATTACCAGACTGTTGAACAGCTTCTATTACCAGACTGTTGAACAGTTTCTATTACCAGACTGTTGAAGAGCTTCTATTACCAGACTGTTGTACAGCTTCTATTACAGGCCATCGAAGTTCCATACCAGACTGTTGAACAGCTTCTATTACCAGGCCTCAGACTGTTGAAACAGCTTCTATTACCCGACTGTTGAAGAGCTTCTATTACCAGACTGTTGAACAGCTTCTATTACCAGACTGTTGACAGCTTCTATTACCAGGCCATCAGACTGTTGAAGAGCTTCTATTACCAGACTGTTGAAGAGCTTCTATTAACCAGGACTGTTGAACAGCTTCTATTACCAAGAACTGTTGAACAGGCTTCTAATTTACAGGCCTACAGGACTGTTGAACAGCTTCTATTACCAGACTGTTGAACAGCTTCTATTACCAGCACTGTTGAACAGCTTCTCTTACCAGGCCATCAGACTGTTGTGAACAGTCTTCTATACAGATGTTGAACAGCTTCTATTACCAGACTGTTGAACAGCTTCTATTACCAGACTGTTGAACAGCTTCTATTACCAGACTGGTTGAACAGCTTCTATACCAGACTGTTGAACAGCTTCTATCTACCAGGCCCATCAGAATGTTGAAGAGTTCTATTACCAGGACTGTTGACCAGCTTTCTCTTACAGACTGTTGAACAAGCTTCTATTACCAGACTGTTTTTGAACAGCTTCTATTACCAGACTGTTGAACAGCTTCTATTACCAGGCCCTCAGGACTGTGAACAGCTTCTATTACCCAGACTGTTGAACAGCTTCTATTACCAGGACTGTTTGAAGAGCTTCTATTACCAGACTGTTGAACAGCTTCTTATTACCAGGCCAATCAGACTGTTGAAGAGCTTCTATACCAGACTGTTGAACAGTTCCTATTACCAGACTGTTTGAACAACTTCTACTACCAGGACTGTTGAACAGCTTCTATTAACCAGACTGTTGAACAGCTTCTATTACCAGGCCATCATGACTGTTGAACAGCTTCTATTACCAGGATCTGTTGAACCGGCTTCTATTACCAGGCCATCAGACTGTTGAACAGCTTCTTATTACCAGACTGTTAGAACAGCTTCTATTACCAGACTGTTGAACAGCTTCTATTACCAGGCCATCAGACTGTTGAAGAGCTTCTATTACCAGACTGTTGAACAGCTTCTATTACCAGGCCATCAGACTGTTGAAGAGCTTCTATTACCAGACTGTTGAAGAGCTTCTATTACCAGACTGTTGAACAGCTTCTATTACCAGACTGTTGAACAGCTTCTATTACCAGACTGTTGAACAGCTTCTATTACCAGACTGTTGAACAGGTTCTATTACCAGACTGTTGAACAGCTTCTATTACCAGACTGTTGAACAGCTTCTATTACCAGACTGTGAACAGCTTCTATTACCAGACTGTTCAACAGCTTCTATACCAGGCCATCAGACTGTTGAAGAGCTTCTATTACCAGACTGTTGAACAGCTTCTATTACCAGGCCATCAGACTGTTGAAACAGCTTCTATTACCAGACTGTTGAACGCTTCTATTACCAGACTGTTGAACAGCTTCTATTACCAGACTGTTGAAGAGCTTCTATTACCAGACTGTTGAACAGCTTCTATTACCAGACTGTTGAACAGCTTCTATTACCAGACTGTTGAACAGCTTCTATTACCAGACTGTGAACAGCTTCTATTACCAGGCCCTCAGACTGTTGAACAGCTTCTATTACCAGACTGTTGAACAGCTTCTATTACCAGACTGTTGAAGAGCTTCTATTACCAGACTGTTGAACAGGTTCTATTACCAGACTGTTGAACAGCTTCTATTACCAGACTGTTGAACAGCTTCTATTACCAGACTGTTGAACAGCTTCTATTACCAGACTGTTGAACAGCTTCTATTACCAGGCCCTCAGACTGTTGAACAGCTTCTATTACCAGACTGTTGAACAGCTTCTATTACCAGACTGTTGAAGAGCTTCTATTACCAGACTGTTGAACAGCTTCTATTACCAGGCCATCAGACTGTTGAAGAGCTTCTATTACCAGACTGTTGAACAGCTTCTATTACCAGACTGTTGAACAACTTCTACTACCAGGACTGTTGAACAGCTTCTATTACCAGACTGTGAACAGCTTCTATTACCAGGCCATCAGACTGTTGAACAGCTTCTATTACCAGACTGTTGAACAGCTTCTATTACCAGGCCATCAGACTGTTGAACAGCTTCTATTACCAGACTGTTGAACAGCTTCTATTACCAGACTGTTGAACAGCTTCTATTACCAGGCCATCAGATGCTTGAAGAGCTTCTATACCAGACTGTTTGAACAGCTTCTATTACCAGGCCATCCAGACTGTTGAAGAGCTTCTATTACCAGACTGTTGAGAGCTTCTATTACCAGACTGTTGAACAGCTTCTATTACCAGACTGTTGAACAGCTTCTATTACCAGACTGTTGAACAGCTTCTATTACCAGACTGTTGAACAGCTTCTATTACCAGACTGTTGAACAGCTTCTATTACCAGACTGTTGAACAGCTTCTATTACCAGGACTGTTGAACAGCTTCTATTACCAGACTGTTGAACAGCTTCTATTACCAGCCATCAGACTGTTGAAGCTAAGCTTCTATTACCAGGCATCAGACTGTTGAAGCAGCTTCTATTCCCAGACTGTTGAACAGCTTCTATCCAGCCATCAGATGTTGAACAGCTTCTATTACCAGGACTGTTGAACAGCTTCTATTACCAGACTGTTGAACAGCTTCTATTACCAGATGTTGAAGAGCTTCTATTACCAGACTGTTGAACAGCTTCTATTACCAGACTGTTGAACAGCTTCTATTACCAGACTGTTGAACAGCTTCTATTACCAGGACTGTTTGAACAGCTTCTATTACCCAGGCCCTCAGACTGTTGAACAGCTTCTATTACCAGACTGTTGAACAGCTTCTATTACCAGACTGTTGAACAGCTTCTATTACCAGACTGTTGAACAGCTTCTATTACAGACTGTTGAACAGCTTCTATTACCAGGCCATCAGACTGTTAAAGAGCTTCTATTACCAGACTGTTGAACAGCTTCTATTACCAGGCCTCAGACTGTTGAACAGCTTCTATACAGACGTTGAGCTTATTACCAGACTGTGAAGCGCTTTCTCTACCAGACTGTTGAACAGCTTCTATTACCAGGACTGTTGAACAGCTTCTATTACCAGGCCATCAGACTGTTGAAGAGCTTCTATTACCAGACTGTTGAACAGCTTCTATTACCAGGACTGTTGAACAGCTTCTATTACCAGGCATCAGACTGTTGAACAGCTTCTATTACCAGACTGTTGAACAGCTTCTATTACCAGACTGTTGAACAGCTTCTATTACCAGGACTGTTGAACAGCTTCTATTACCAGACTGTTGAACAGCTTCTATTACCAGACTGTGAACAGCTTCTATTACCAGACTGTTGAACAGCTTCTATTAACAGGGCCATCAGAATGTTGAAGAGCTTCTATTTACCAGACTGTTGAACAGCTTCTATTACCAGACTGTTGAACAGCTTCTATTACCAGGCATCAGACTGTGAACAGCTTCTATTACCAGACTGTTGAACAGCTTCTATTACCAGGCCATCAGACTGTTGAACAGCTTCTAATCTACCAGGACTGGTTGAAGAGCTTCTATTACTAGACTGTTGAACAGCTTCTATTACCAGACTGTTGAACAGCTTCTATTACCAGGCCATCAGACTGTTGAAGAGCTTCTATTACCAGACTGTTGAAGAGCTTCTATTACCAGACTGTTGAACAGCTTCTATTACCAGACTGTTGAACAGCTTCTATTACCAGGCCATCAGACTGTTGAACAGCTTCTATTACCAGACTGTTGAACAGCTTCTATTACCAGACTGTTGAACAGCTTCTATTACCAGACTGTTGAACAGCTTCTATTACCAGACTGTTGAACAGCTTCTATTACCAGGCCATCAGAATGTTGAAGAGCTTCTATTACCAGACTGTTGAACAGCTTCTATTACCAGACTGTTGAACAGCTTCTATTACCAGGCCATCAGACTGTTGAAGAGCTTCTATTACCAGACTGTTGAAGAGCTTCTATACCAGACTGTTGAACAGCTTCTATTACCAGGCCATCAGACTGTTGAACAGCTTCTATTACCAGACTGTTGAACAGCTTCTATTACCAGACTGTTGAACAGCTTCTATTACCAGACTGTTGAAGAGCTTCTATTACCAGACTGTGAACAGCTTCTATTACCAGACTGTTGAACAGCTTCTATTACCAGACTGTTGAACAGCTTCTATTACCAGACTGTTGAACAGCGTCTATTACCAGACTATTGAACAGCTTCTATTACCAGACTGCTGAACAGCTTCTATTACCAGGCCCTCAGACTGTTGAACAGCTTCTATTACCAGACTGTTGAACAGCTTCTATTACCAGGACTGTTGAACAGCTTCTATTACCAGACTGTTGAAGAGCTTCTATTACCAGACTGTTGAAGAGCTTCTATTACCAGACTGTTGAACAGCTTCTATTACCAGACTGTTGAACAGCTTCTATTACCAGGCCATCAGACTGTTGAAGAGCTTCTATTACCAGACTGTTGAAGAGCTTCTATTACCAGACTGTTGAAGAGCTTCTATTACCAGACTGTTGAACAGCTTCTATTACCAGACTGTTGAACAGCTTCTATTACCAGACTGTTGAACAGCTTCTATTACCAGACTGTTGAACAGCTTCTATTACCAGACTGTTGAAGAGCTTCTATTACCAGACTGTTGAACAGCTTCTATTACCAGGCCCTCAGACTGTTGAACAGCTTCTATTACCAGACTGTGAACAGCTTCTATTACCAGACTGTTGAACAGCTTCTATTACCAGACTGTGAAGAGCTTCTATTACCAGACTGTTGAACAGCTTCTATTACCAGGCCATCAGACTGTTGAAGAGCTTTTATTACCAGACTGTTGAACAGCTTCTATTACCAGGCCATCAGACTGTTGAACAGCTTCTATTACCAGACTGTTGAAGAGCTTCTATTACCAGACTGTTGAACAGCTTCTATTACCAGACTGTTGAACAGCTTCTATTACCAGGCAATCAGACAGTTGAAGAGCTTCTATTACCAGACTGTTGAAGAGCTTCTATTACCAGACTGTTGAACAGCTTCTATTACCAGACTGTTGAACAGCTTCTATTACCAGACTGTTGAACAGCTTCTATTACCAGACTGTTGAACAGCTTCTATTACCAGGCCATCAGAATGTTGAAGAGCTTCTATTACCAGACTGTTGAACAGCTTCTATTACCAGACTGTTGAACAGCTTCTATTACCAGGCCATCAGACTGTTGAAGAGCTTCTATTACCAGACTGTTGAAGAGCTTCTATTACCAGACTGTTGAACAGCTTCTATTACCAGGCCATCAGACTGTTGAACAGCTTCTATTACCAGACTGTTGAACAGCTTCTATTACCAGACTGTTGAACAGCTTCTATTACCAGACTGTTGAAGAGCTTCAATTACCAGACTGTTGAACAGCTTCTATTACCAGACTGTTGAACAGCTTCTATTACCAGACTGTTGAACAGCTTCTATTACCAGACTGTTGAACAGCGTCTATTACCAGACTATTGAACAGCTTCTATTACCAGACTGTTGAACAGCTTCTATTACCAGGCCCTCAGACTGTTGAACAGCTTCTATTACCAGACTGTTGAACAGCTTCTATTACCAGACTGTTGAACAGCTTCTATTACCAGACTGTTGAAGAGCTTCTATTACCAGACTGTTGAAGAGCTTCTATTACCAGACTGTTGAACAGCTTCTATTACCAGACTGTTGAACAGCTTCTATTACCAGGCCATCAGACTGTTGAAGAGCTTCTATTACCAGACTGTTGAAGAGCTTCTATTACCAGACTGTTGAAGAGCTTCTATTACCAGACTGTTGAACAGCTTCTATTACCAGACTGTTGAACAGCTTCTATTACCAGACTGTTGAACAGCTTCTATTACCAGACTGTTGAACAGCTTCTATTACCAGACTGTTGAAGAGCTTTTATTACCAGACTGTTGAACAGCTTCTATTACCAGGCCCTCAGACTGTTGAACAGCTTCTATTACCAGACTGTTGAACAGCTTCTATTACCAGACTGTTGAACAGCTTCTATTACCAGACTGTTGAAGAGCTTCTATTACCAGACTGTTGAACAGCTTCTATTACCAGGCCATCAGACTGTTGAAGAGCTTTTATTACCAGACTGTTGAACAGCTTCTATTACCAGGCCATCAGACTGTTGAACAGCTTCTATTACCAGACTGTTGAAGAGCTTCTATTACCAGACTGTTGAACAGCTTCTATTACCAGACTGTTGAACAGCTTCTATTACCAGGCAATCAGACAGTTGAAGAGCTTCTATTACCAGACTGTTGAAGAGCTTCTATTACCAGACTGTTGAACAGCTTCTATTACCAGACTGTTGAACAGCTTCTATTACCAGACTGTTGAACAGCTTCTATTACCAGACTGTTGAACAGCTTCTATTACCAGGCCATCAGACTGTTGAAGAGCTTCTATTACCAGACTGTTGAACAGCTTCTATTACCAGACTGTTGAACAGCTTCTATTACCAGGCCATCAGACTGTTGAACAGCTTCTATTACCAGACTGTTGAAGAGCTTCTATTACCAGACTGTTGAACAGCTTCTATTACCAGACTGTTGAACAGCTTCTATTACCAGACTGTTGAACAGCTTCTATTACCAGACTGTTGAACAGCTTCTATTACCAGACGGTTGAACAGCTTCTATTTCCAGACTGTTGAACAGCTTCTATTACCAGACTGTTGAACAGCTTCTATTACCAGGCCATCAGACTGTTGAAGAGCTTCTATTACCAGACTGTTGAAGAGCTTCTATTACCAGACTGTTGAACAGCTTCTATTACCAGGCCCTCAGACTGTTGAAGAGCTTCTATTACCAGACTGTTGAAGAGCTTCTATTACCAGACTGTTGAACAGCTTCTATTACCAGGCCATCAGACTGTTGAAGAGCTTCTATTACCAGACTGTTGAACAGCTTCTATTACCAGACTGTTGAACAGCTTCTATTACCAGACTGTTGAACAGCTTCTATTACCAGACTGTTGAACAGCTTCTATTACCAGGCCATCATACTGTTGAAGAGCTTCTATTACCAGACTGTTGAAGAGCTTCTATTACCAGACTGTTGAACAACTTCTATTACCAGGCCATCAGACTGTTGAACAGCTTCTATTACCAGACTGTTGAATAGCTTCTATTACCAGACTGTTGAACAGCTTCTATTACCAGACTGTTGAAGAGCTTCTATTACCAGACTGTTGAACAGCTTCTATTACCAGACTGTTGAACAGCTTCTATTACCAGACTGTTGAACAGCTTCTATTACCAGACTGTTGAACAGCTTCTATTACCAGACTGTTGAACATCTTCTATTACCAGGCCATCAGACTGTTGAACAGCTTCTATTACCAGACTGTTGAACAGCTTCTATTACCAGACTGTTGAACAGCTTCTATTACCAGGCCATCAGACTGTTGAACAGCTTCTATTACCAGGCCATCAGACTGTTGAAGAGCTTCTATTACCAGACTGTTGAAGAGCTTCTATTACCAGACTGTTGAACAGCTTCTATTACCAGGCCCTCAGACTGTTGAAGAGCTTCTATTACCAGACTGTTGAAGAGCTTCTATTACCAGACTGTTGAACAGCTTCTATTACCAGGCCATCAGACTGTTGAAGAGCTTCTATTACCAGACTGTTGAACAGCTTCTATTACCAGACTGTTGAACAGCTTCTATTACCAGACTGTTGAACAGCTTCTATTACCAGACTGTTGAACAGCTTCTATTACCAGGCCATCATACTGTTGAAGAGCTTCTATTACCAGACTGTTGAAGAGCTTCTATTACCAGACTGTTGAACAACTTCTATTACCAGGCCATCAGACTGTTGAACAGCTTCTATTACCAGACTGTTGAATAGCTTCTATTACCAGACTGTTGAACAGCTTCTATTACCAGACTGTTGAAGAGCTTCTATTACCAGACTGTTGAACAGCTTCTATTACCAGACTGTTGAACAGCTTCTATTACCAGACTGTTGAACAGCTTCTATTACCAGACTGTTGAACATCTTCTATTACCAGGCCATCAGACTGTTGAACAGCTTCTATTACCAGACTGTTGAACAGCTTCTATTACCAGACTGTTGAACAGCTTCTATTACCAGGCCATCAGACTGTTGAACAGCTTCTATTACCAGACTGTTGAACAGCTTCTATTACCAGACTGTTGAACAGCTTCTATTACCAGACTGTTTAACAGCTTCTATTACCAGACTGTTGAACAGCTTCTATTACCAGACTGTTGAACAGCTTCTATTACCAGACTGTTGAACAGCTTCTATTACCAGGCCATCAGACTGTTGAAGAGCTTCTATTACCAGACTGTTGAACAGCTTCTATTACCAGACTGTTGAACAGCTTCTATTACCAGACTGTTGAACAGCTTCTATTACCAGGCCATCAGACTGTTGAACAGCTTCTATTACCAGACTGTTGAACAGCTTCTATTACCAGACTGTTGAACAGCTTCTATTACCAGACTGTTGAACAGCTTCTATTACCAGACTGTTGAACAGCTTCTATTACCAGACGGTTGAACAGCTTCTATTACCAGACTGTTGAACAGCTTCTATTACCAGACTGTTGAACAGCTTCTATTACCAGACTGTTGAACAGCCACCACTTGCCGTCTGTCTACCAGTTGATGAACACTCACACAAAACACACACACACCTCATACTCACTCACACAAAACACACACACACCTCATACTCACTCACACAAAACACACACACACCTCATACTCACTCACACAAAACACACACACACCTCATACTCACTTACACACTCACACTCACAGCCAATGCTGCTTTCCCATGTTATACAGCTCAGCGTTCAACACCATAGTGCCCTCAAAGCTCATCCATAAGCTAAGGACCCTGGGAATAAACACCTCCCTCTGCAAGTGTATCCTGGAATTCCTGACGGGCCGCCCCAAGGTGGTAGGGGTAGGTAACAACACATCCACCATGCTGATACTGAATTCAGGGGCCCCTCAGGGTTGCGCGCTCAGTCCCCTCCTGTACTCCCTGTTCACTCATAACTGCACTGCCAGGCACAACTCCAACACCATCATTAAATTTGCCGATGACACAACAGTGACCACCGACAACGACGAGGCAGCCTATAGGCAGGTCAGAGACCTGGCCGTGTGGTGCCAGGACAACAACCTCTCCCTCAATGTGATCAAGACAAAGGAGATGATTGTAGACTACAGGAAAAGGAGGACCGAGCACACCCCCATTCTCATCGACGGGGCTGCAGTGGAGCAGGTTGAGAGCTTCAAGTTCCCTCGTGTCCACATCACCAACAAACTAACATGGTCCAAGTACACCAAGGCAGTCGTGAAGGGGACACGACAAAACCTATTCCCACTCAGGAGACTGAAAAGATTTGGCATGGATCCTCAGATCCTCAAAATGTTCTACAGCTGCACCATCGAGAGCATCCTGACTGGTTGCATCACTGCCTGGTATGGCAACTGCTCGGCCTCCGACCGCAAGGCACTACAAAGGCTAGTGCAAACGGCTCAGTACATCACTGGGGCCAATCTTCCTGCCATCCAGGACCTCTATACCAGGCGGTGTCAGAGGAAGACCCTAAAAATTGCCAAAGACTCCAGCCACTCTAGTCATAGACTGTTCTCTCTGCTACCACACAGCAAGCGGTACCGGAGTGCCAAGTTTAGGTCCAAGAGGCTTCTAAACAGCATCTACCCCCACTCCATAAGACACCTGAACACCTAATCAATTGGCTACCCAGACTATTTGCATTGCCCCCCCACCCTCTTTTACACCACTGCTACTCTCCGTCGTTATCATCATCTGTGCATAGTCACTTTAATAACTCTACCTACATGTACATATTATCTCAACTAACCGGTGCCCCCGCAGATTGACTCTGTACCGATACCCCCCTGTATATAGTCTCGCTATTGTTATTTGACTGCTGCTCTTTAATTACTTGTTACTTTATTCCTTATTCTTATCCGTATTTTTTTTTTAAACTGCATTGTTGGTTAGGGGCTCTTAAGTAAGCATTTCACTGTAAGGTCTACCTACACCTGTTGTATTATGGCGCATATGACTAATAACATTTGATTTGATTTTGATTTGATTATTGAGACATTAAACCACTGGTCACTTCCCATTTCACACTATTTAAATACTGTATCCTGACATAGCTTATTTTAATATTTCTACTACTGTATGTTGTATTTCACACTGTTTATAGACACCACATATTTATCTATATACTGGATTCTTGACGTAGCTCACTGTAATATATCTACTGCTGTACATATCATTCTTAGTTTATCTTGTGTACATTTATCCGGTGTAGATACGTATAGATTGCATTTGGATTACTGTTAAAGTGCTATTTGGGTTGTTAATCGGATTCGTTCTGAAATGTTTTGATTTCTTGCCTTTTTTGTGTGTGTATTTTTCTTTACATTTGAATTGTTTTGACATTTGACTGCATTGTTAGGAGCTAGTAACATAAGCATTTCGCTGCACCGCTATAACATCTGCTAAACTGTGTGCACGACCAATACTCTTTGATTTGATTTGACATAGATATCTCTTTTCTCAAATTACATAGCGTTCACATTTGTATTCCTAGGCATTACTAATCAAGCATTGCACAAACAGACATCACGGTAGCACACAGATGATCATATTATTACATTCACATGAATTATTAGAATATTACTTGCAATTCGGTATTAATATCCGTGATGTATTGGTTAAAAAAAAAAGTGGGCAATGGAAAAAATTGTAAACTCCATTGAGCGTTCGAGATAAGAGAAACGACAGATATAAAAGAAGATGTATGGCATTTTTCAACTGTATTGTTTGCATGTTGATAGCATTTTAATGTAGGCCTATAGGGAAGGTGGGCCATGTGGAGATGTTCATATTAAAACATATATTTTTTCTCAGGGGACCAACATGGGGCCCCGACCCCAGGTTTGGGAACCACTGTACTAACCACTCTCTCTGCTTGCCTTCTCTCTCTCTCTGTCTTGTCTGATTCCTCCTGCATGCATTTCAGCCTGCCTCAGCTTCACCACTGAGGGCCACATCACTGCCTGTCTCAGTAGCATGCTCTCTGTAAAGCAAAGTTATGAGAACTTAGTAGTGTATATTTTACTCCTGCTGAGGTAGGCTCCTTTTAACATTAGCTTCTTACTTCATCCTTATAGCTGGCTAATAAATACTACAGCCCTTCAACGTTACTGTAATAGAAGTCTCTACCGGCAGCTAGCCACCTGACTGACATATAAGAGACTACCAGTTATGCACTCATTCTCAGATAATCGCTTTTTCTTTGTTTGGGGGATGTCTGTTGACCCGGCAGGAGTCAAGGGACGCTTTTAAAATAGCCTTTTTTTCCGGCATCTTGCAAGCACACTGACAGCAGTGTCTCTAGCCGACTCCAAGCTGGGGTAATTTGTTTAGGCCCTTGGCCTGTGCCGCGAGAGGGCAGAGTTAGCTGTTTGAGAGAATGATGAATGTGCTGCTAAAAAGGCAAATCCATGGGATGCAGGCGAACATAAACAAACCATAGTTCACGATTCCACTCGTTCGCAAAGATGCAGGCGTGATTAGAACAGTCAGATCACAAATAAAAACCTTCTTAGCTTTGATGAACTCTGGGAGCAATATTTAAACATTGACCCGTATTTGATTTTCTTTATTGTGTACAAAATATATATTTGTATTATTCTTAAATGCAGCACAACAATGCTGTGTCTGAACCAACCAACCAAAACAATATAATTGTGTTCCCTTGCTCAGACGTTGGATCCATCAACCAATGGTTGCATCATCGACTGTGTTGTGGGGCACCAACATATAGGTTAGCTGATACTTAAAATACCTATCCAGGCGTTGGAAGATCTGTTATGCGTCAGCAATGTCTAAGCATGGGAACACAACCAATGTTAATAGGCAAATGATGTCTTCAGCTGTTATCAAAAGGTTAAAGTCACACTCCAGTGTTGTTCCACAGGAAAGGAAGACCCAGAGTTACCTCTGCTGCAGTGGATAAGTTCATTAGAGTTACCAGCCTCAGAAACAGCAGGCCAAATAAATGCTTCACAGAGTTCAAGTAACAGACACATCTCAACATCAACTGTTCAGAGGAGACTGTGGGAATCAAGCCTTCATGGTCGAATTGCTGCAAAGAAGCCACTACTAAAGGACACCAACAATAAGATGAGACTTGCTTGGGCCAAGAAACACGAGCAATGGACATTAGTACGGTGGAAATCTGTCCTTTGGTCTGATGAGTACAAATGTGAGATTTTTGGTTCCAACCACTGTGTCTTTGTGAGACGCAGAGTAGGTGGACGGATGATCTCCACATGTGTGGTTCCCACTGTGAAGCATGGAGGAGGAGGTGTGATGGTGTGGGGGTGCTTTGCTGGTGACACTGTCAGTGATTTATTTAGAATTCAAGTACTGCATCAGATGACCTGTCCTCCACAATCACCTGATCTCAACCCAATTGAGATGGTTTGGGATGAGTTGGACCGCAGAGTGAAGGAAAAGCAGCCACCAAGTGCTCAGCATATGTGGGAACTCCTTCAAAACTGTTGGAAAAGCATTCCAGGTGAAGCTGGTGGAGAGAATACCAAGACTGTACAAAGCTGTCATCAAGGCAAAGGGTCCCTACTTTGAAGAATCTAAAATATAAAAATATTTTTATTTGTTTAACACTTTTTTGGATACTACATTTATACAATGTAGAAAATAGTAAAAATAAAGAAAAACCCTTGCTAATTCTCTCTTTTTCTTTCTTTCTTTCTTTCTCTCTCTCTCTCGGAGGACCTGAGCCGTAGGACCATGCCTCAGGGCTACCTGGCTTGATGACTCCTTGCTGTCCCCAGTTCACCTGGCCGTGCTGCTGCTCCAGTTCCAACTTTTCTGCCTGCAGCTATGGAACCCTGACCTGTTCACCGGACGTGCTACCTGTCCCAGACCTGTTGTCCCAGACCTGCTGGAACCCTGACCTATTCACCGGACGTGCTACCTGTCCCAGACCTGCTGTTTTCAACTCTCTAGAGACAGCAGGAGCGGTAGAGATACTCTCAAAGATCGGCTATGAAAAAGCCAACTGACACTTACTCTTGTGTTACTGACTTGTTGCACCCTCGACAACTACTATGATTATTATTATTTGACAATGCTGGTCATTTATGAACATTTGAACATCTAGGCCATGTGCTGTTATAATCTCTACCTGGCACAGCCAGAAGAGGACTGGCCACCCCTCATAGCCTGGTTCCTCTCTAGGTTTCTTCCTAGGTTTTGGCCTTTCTAGGGAGTTTTTCCTAGCCACCGTGCTTCTACACCTGCATTGCTTGCTGTTTGGGGTTTTAGGCTGGGTTTCTGTACAGCACTTTGTGATATCAGCTGATGTAAGAAGGGCTATATAAATAAATTTGATTTGATTTTGATTTGAAGGAGTTGGTGTGTCAAAACTTTTGACTAGTACTGTATATCGTTGATCAAAGCTCAGAATGCTTATATTCTTGATCTGACTGAGTTTTAATCGTGCATTCCTCTTTGCGAATAAGTGTAAGTATGATCTGTAGTTGTTCGTTACGTTCGCCTGAGTCCCCTGTATTTACCTCCCGGATTTGCCATTTTAGCAGCACATTCACCACTATCTCAAACGTCTAACTCCATCCTGTTGCGGCACAGGCCAAGACCCTGAGATGTGAAACGAACTACTAACCCAGCTCAGAGTCGGCTAACTAGAGAAGTAGGCAAAACTAGAGACCCTGCTGATGCTGTGTTTGTCGGATGCCGGACAAAAGGTAATTTTAAAACTGTCCCTCGACTCCTGCCGTATATACATAAACTCAGCAAAAAAAGAAACGTCCTCTCACTGTCAACTGCGTTTATTTTCAGCAAACTCAACATGTGTAAATATTTGTATGAACGTAACAAGATTCAACAACTGAGACATAAACTGAACAAGTTCCACAGACATGTATCTAACAGAAATTGAATAATGTGTCCCTGAACAAAGGGGGGGGGGCAAAATCAGAAATTACAGTCAGTATCTGGTGTGGCCACCAGCTGCATTAAGTACTGCAGTGCATCTCTTCCCCTACTGTATTTATTTATTTATTTATTTTGCTCCTTTGCACCCCATTATTTCTATTTCTACTTTGCACTTTCTTCCACTACAAATCTAACATTCCAGTGTTTTACTTGCTATATTGTATTTACTTTGCACCATGGCCTTTTTTGCCTTTTTTGCCTTTACCTCCCTTATCTCACCTCATTTGCTCACATTGTATATAGACTTATTTTTCTACTCTATTATTGACTGTATGTTTGTTTATTCCATGTGCAACTCTGTGTTGTTGTTTGTGTCGCACTGCTTTGCTTTATCTTGGCCAGATCGCAGGTGTAAATGAGAAGTTGTTCTCAACTAGCCTACCTGCTTAAATAAAGATGATTTTTATATTTTTTTATAATAAAAATGACTGCCGTCTCATGGTAATTGACCATGAATCAACATAAACCTCCAGTCCTCCACGCATACAAGTTGCTAATGCACACCTTTGGAACATTTACATTTTTAAAAGTCTAAGTATTCGGAAAGTATTCAGACCCCTTGACTTTTTCTACATTTTGTTATGTTACATCCTTATTCTAAAATGGATAAAAAAAAGCTCAGCAATCTACACACAATACCCCATAATGACAAAGCAAAAACAGGTTTTTAGAAATGTTTGCAAATTTATACAAAATTTTAAACAGAAATATCTTATTTACATAAGTATTCAGACACTTTGCTATGAAACTCAAAATTTTGCTCAGGTGCATCCTGTTTCCATTGATCATCCTTGAGATGTTTCTACAACTTGAATAGAGTCCTCCTGTGGTAAACTCAAATGACTGGACATGATTTGGAAAGGCACACAACTGTCACACAACTTGACAGTGCATGTCACAGCAAAAACCAAGCCATGACGTCGAAGGAATTGTCCGTAGAGCTCCGAGACAGGATTGTGTTGAGGCACAGATCTGGGGAAGGGTACCAAAAAATGTCTGCCGCATTGAAGGTCCCCAAGACCACAGTGCCCTCTATCATTCTTAAATGGAAAAAAAAAAAAACTCTTCCTAGAGCTGTCCGCCTGGCCAAACTGAGCAATCGAGGGAGAAGGGCCTTGGTCAGGGAGGTGACTAAGAACCCGATGGTCACAATGACAGAGCTCTAAAGTTCCTCTGTGGAGATGGGAGAACCTTCCAGAAAGACAACCATCTCTGCAACACCACCAATCAGGCCTTTATGGTAGAGTGGCCAGACGGAAGCCACTCCCCAGTAAAAGGCACATGACAGGCACCTAAAGACTCTCAGAACATGAGAAACAAGATTCTCTGGTCTGATGAACCCAAGATTGAACTCTTTGGCCTGAATGCCAAGCATCACGTCTGGAGGAAACCTGGTACCATCCCTACGGTCAAGCATGGTTGTGGCAGCATCAGGCTGTGTGGATGTTTTTCAGCGGCAGGGACTGAGATCGGGGCAAAGATGAACGGAGAAAAGTACAGAGAGATCCTTGATGAAAACCTGCTTCAGAGTGCTCAGGACCTCAGACTGGTGGCGAAGGTTCACCTACCAACAGGTGACCCTAAGCACACAGCCAAGGCAACGCAGGAGTGGCTTCGGGACAAGTCTCTGAATGTCCTTGAGTGGCCCAGCCAGAGCCCGGACTTGAACACGATTGAACATTTCCGGAGAGACCTGAAAATAGTTGTGCAGCAACGCTCCCTATCCAATCTGACAGAGCTTGAGAGGATCTGCCAAGAAGTATGGGAGAAACTCCCCAAATACAGGTGTACCAAGCTTGTAGCGTCATACCCAAGAAGACTTGAGACGCCCGACAAGGCCTTCATGCCCGTCATTGAAAGGGAGAAGCTAAGAAATTAGCAACAACATCCTCTTTGATAACACCTGCTGTAGAGGCTGCAAACTAGCCGACAACAAAAGCTAGCTAGCTCGACCGTGGGAAAACTACTGCTCGCTATCGCGCAGTGACCTGTTGGCCTTTGAGAAGACAGAAGTTTCCATGCGTTTTTGTAAAAACGGTCCTACCCATTAAGTCAAAATGCGATTGGTTGATTCCTCTGTCACTCCAAAATGTTTCCCTAATACAGTAAAATGGCAGATGCCTTTATCTAGCTTCTGATGGCTTAGCCAACGGCTGACTTTGCTAGCTATATTTATCTCCCCAAAGAACAGCAAAGAAACACCCTGATTGGATCTTTTTTTCTCTTCAGTGTTAACCCTTTCATTTCCAACAAAAATCTGAAAATCATTGAAAATAATAATTATCATTATTATAATCATTATTTTATAAATCCTTAGCACTTCTCTGAAGGCGTAGAAGGCCCATTGTCCCTCACTGTGTTTGGGTTAGTAATAATTTGTAGAGTGACTCTATGTTCCCTCAACATGCATATTTTTCACTATTTTCAATTTTTAAAGAATCCATATGTTGTTCTGAAATATGAACACAGAAATACTGGACATTTTGAACTCTTATTATGGTGTTGATTTGACAAAATTATAATCATGGTCTTGAATTGGCATTTTTCTGGTCTCATTCTTGACTTGGGTCTCGGACACCTTGTCCCTCTCCCAGTCTCGGTTTTGACTCAGTCTCGCCGGTCTTGACCTTGACTCGATTTGCTCCGGTCTTGGTCTTGAATCAGTTTCACTTTAAATGGTCTCGAACACAACACTATCTAAAATATGTGTGAAGATCATGTCTTGAGTATAATTTACAATGTTGAGACAAGAAGAAGGGGAGAGGGGTGTGTGGTGAAGATATAGTTGTCTCTCTACCAGAATGGCTCAGGTCTCCTGCCAATTCTTGGGAATTCATGATTTATTATTTCATTGTGTGAATTGTTAGCCTTTTTTTTCTAATCAATTCCCCATTTCACGTCACCAGTAGTAAATGTGCCGTTAATCCCTGTCATTTGGTTACATTCATTTCTGTTAATGTATGTACTAATTACAATCATTTACCATTCTCTTTCTCTGAGTGGAAATGTTGTTTGCAGAGTTAACAACCGGCTACACTTGTAATAAACAAGTTTTGAATTTCATTAAAATAAAAATAGTGAAACATAAAAAAAGTTTGCCTTTTTAGATAAAACTATACAAAATATATTCATGTCACCAAATAATTGATTAAAACACACTGTTTTGCAATGAACTACAGTCGTCTCAGCAGCACTCTGTAGGGTAGCACCATGCTGTAGCCGGAGGACAGCTAGCTTCTGTCCTCCTCTGGGTACATTGACTTCAATATAAAACCTAGGAGGCTCATAGTTCTCACCCCCTTCCATAGACTTACACAGTAGTTATGACAACTTCCGGACGACATCCTTCAACCTATCAAAGCTCTTGCAGCATGAACTGACATGTTGTCCAACCAATCAAAGGATCAGAGAATGAATCTAGTACTGAAAGCATAAGCTACAGCTAGCTATCACTGCAGTGCATAAAATGTGGTCAGTAGTTGACTCAAAGAGAGAGAAAGGCAGTGGTTGAGCAGTTTTGAACAAATTAATTTCTTCCAAAATTAAGGAGAAGCAAGAGAGAGAGATAGCTAGCTATATTTGGTAGTATTGTTTTTAAATTCACTTTCACTTAGCTAGTGAATGCAGCTAGCTAGTTTAGCCTACTCAAACAAAGTGGGACGCTATGTTCTGACTGTACACTGTACTGGATGATTGTAGCGGCTTTACTAACACGTTAGTTCTAGTATTTTGACTTTGACATGACAACGATGTAGGCTGTGTGTAGTGGTTAGCGGTCATGATATGAAGCTTTGGCTTGGAAAGGTTTTTTCGCCTGGTCACAGATAGCTGATGTGTTGATAGCTGAACCTCGGCAAGACGGAGCTGCTCTTCCTCCCGGGGAAGGACTGCCCATTCCATGATCTCACCATCACGGTTGACAACTCCATTGTGTCCTCCTCCCAGAGTGCTAAGAGCCTTGGCGTGACCCTGGACAACACCCTGTCGTTCTCCGCTAACATCAAGGCGGTGACTCGATCCTGTAGGTTCATGCTCTACAACATTCGCAGAGTACGACCCTGCCTCATACAGGAAGCGGCGCAGGTCCTAATCCAGGCACTTGTCATCTCCCGTCTGGATTACTGCAACTCGCTGTTGGCGGGGCTCCCTGCCTGTGCCATTAAACCCCTACAACTCATCCAGAACGCCGCAGCCCGTCTGTTGTTCAACCTTCCCAAGTTCTCTCACGTCACCCCGCTCCTCCGCACACTCCACTGGCTTCCAGTTGAAGCTCGCATCTGCTACAAGACTATGGTGCTTGCCTACGGAGCTGTGAGGGGAACGGCACCTCCGTACCTTCAGGCTCTGATCTGTCCCTACACCCAAAGTAGGGCACTGCGTTCATCCACCTCTGGCCCGCTCGCCTCCCTACCTCTGCGGAAGCACAGTTCCCGCTCAGCCCAGTCAAAACTGTTTGCTGCTCTGGCACCCCAATGGTGGAACAAGCTCCCTCACGATGCCAAGACAGCGGAGTCAATCACCACCTTCCGGAGACACCTGAAACCCCACCTCTTTAAGGAATACATGGGATAGGATTAAGTAATCCTTCTAACCCCCCCTACCCTCCCCCCCAAAAAAGATATAGATGTACTATTGTAAAGTGGTTGTTCCACTGGATATCATAAGGTGAATGCACCAATTTGTAAGTCGCTTTGGATAAGAGCGTCTGCTAAATGACGTAAATGTAAATGTTGTGCACTGAAGTCCACAAGTGAAGGGAAAAGTTGAGAGGAGGAGAGCGTGTATATAGCTGCGAGAAGGAAATATATATACAACGAGCAAAGTGATCATGCTGTTTTTATGTGGCTGCTATGAAAGTGAACTGTGTTTGAGTGGGATCAGGGGTGTATTCATTCCGGTGATTCTGTTGAAAAAGGTTTCATAAATGGAAGCAAAGGAATGAAATGGGGATAAACATACCTGAATTTGTCCAATAGAAACTCTAATTTGCAACTGTTGGACTAATGGACCCTAGATGAGCTAGATGCTGGCAAGAGTGTGCAATGCGGTATTGAATGTGTCACTGTCTGTCACCTTGATTAGTCAAAATTCTCTGGACATTTGCACGTACATTTCATTCATAGGCTAGGTTGTAGCAACCTCATGATGGGCATAGGTAAAGGGAAAATTAGAGTATAGTAGTCATGTAGTAGCCTAAACCTATCAATGCTACAATGAGCTGGGTGAGTGGAATATGAATCACAGTCATCCAATATGCTGTAATAGAAATAAGGCCATGCTCATACCAGTGGAGGCTGCTGAGGGGAGGACGACTCATAATAATGTCTGGAACAGAGCAGATGGAATGGCATCAAACACATGGAAACCATGTGTTTGATGTATTTGATACCATTCCACTGATTCCGCTCCAGTCATTATCACCAGCCTGTCCTCCCCAAATAAGGTGCCACCAACCTCCTGTGGCTCATACATTCTTTTCATTATCCTCCCTCATCTTAAACCGCACCGACCACCAGTTTCATAACCATAATTTACTCGATTTGTCAATGTTTTCATTGTCTTTTGTTTGGAGTGATATATGTGCGCAATGACCATGTTTCTGGTTTCTCTGTCCTGATAATGAGATGGGGGAGGGGAAAGGAATGAAGGAGAGAGGGGCGGAGATGGAAACTCACAGTGGTAAGATATTCTGTAACTCAAGGTAATGTGTCATCATATTAATTATGAAAAAAAGTCCTATTACTAGGCTATTCAAAATCAAATACAAATTCACTATTTTTGCTGGCCGACTATACTCTGTAAACTGCCCTGCACAATCAATGAACCAAAATCATCACTTAGGCATATATGTTCCCAGACTAATGGATATAAAGTTTGGAGCGTAGCATAAGATAACCAGTCCATTCAGTATGCATTTAATTATTTTTTTATTGAACCTTTATTTAACTTGGCAACAGTTGTCTGTAGTGACACCTCTAGCACTGAGATGCAATACCTTAGACCACAGCGCCACTCGAGAGCATTATAATACAGGCCACACTCAAAGGCAATTACTACTCTTTGTTTAATTTTTGAGTATAGGCTAGACCAATGATGTTTCAAAGACATCTTAAATCAGCTGTTTTTCTGCTGTACGTAATAATCAGTAGGCTATGTATTGTATAACAGCACAATGATTATTTTAATTCAATTTTATTTGGGCTCATACTCATACTGGGGCGGCAGGTAGCCTAGTGGTTAGAGTGTTGGACTGGTAACTGAAAGTTTGCAAGATCGAATCCCTGAGCTGACAAAGTAAAAATCTGTCGTTCTGCCCCTGAACAAGGCAGTTAACCCACTGTTCCTAGGCTGTGGTTGAAAATCAGAATTTGTTCTTAACTGACTGAGGTGCCATTATTTAATAAAGGTTAAATAAAATATAGGCCTATGCATGTAAGCTCTAAATGTTTATAGTGTTCTACATATAGTGTCTTAAATGCTTTGAATTAATCATCACCATAGAAAACGCTGACCATTTCTATGTGTCTGAAACAAGATTGTGTGTGTGATGACATTTCCTCATACTTTATCCACCCATCAGCTCCAGGAAGTCTAGAGCTAGAGAAAAATAGTTTCTCTCTCCTATGTGAGAAACATTCCAACACACATGGGTCATCATTCCAACAGGCACACACCAGTCATCATCCTAACTAGGGCTGTGGAGGTCACACAATTTCTTCAGCCGGTGATTGTCAAGCAAATAACTGTCGGTCTCACGGTAATTGACCGTTAATTAAGAAACACATTTAACATATCTTGGCTTTCACACATAGCCTGTCCTTATGTTGGGTCCTGATCTGGCTAATGGCTGTGGGCTACACTAGTTAATTTAGCAGACAACATTTGCTTAGAATTCCGTGGCATTATTTTATACACTGCTCAAAAAAATAAAGGGAACACTTAAACAACACAATTTAACTCCAAGTCAATCACACTTCTGTGAAATCAAACTGTCCACTTAGGAAGCAACACTGATTGACAATACATTTCACATGCTGTTGTGCAAATGGAATAGACAACAGGTGGAAATTATAGGCAATTAGCAAGACACCCCCAAATAAAGGAGTGGTTCTGTAGGTGGGGACCACAGACCACTTCTCAGTTCCTATGCTTCCTGGCTGATGTTTTGGTCACTTTTGAATGCTGTCGGTGCTTTCACTCTAGTGGTAGCATGAGACGGAGTCTACAACCCACACAAGTGGCTCAGGTAGTGCAGCTCACCCAGGATGGCACATCAATGCGAGCTGTGGCAAGAAGGTTTGCTGTGTCTGTCAGCGTAGTGTCCAGAGCATGGAGGCGCTACCAGGAGACAGGCCAGTACATCAGGAGACGTGGAGGAGGCCGTAGGAGGGCAACAACCCAGCAGCAGGACCGCTACCTCCGCCTTTGCGCAAGGAAGAGCAGGAGGAGCACTGCCAGAGCCCTGCAAAATGACCTCCAGCAGGCCACAAATGTGCATGTGTCTGCTCAAACGGTCAGAAACAGACTCCATGAGGGTGGTATGAGGGCCCGACGTCCACAGGTGGGGGTTGTGCTTACAGCCCAACACCGTGCAGAACGTTTGGCATTTGCCAGAGAACACCAAGATTGGCAAATTCGCCACTGGCGCCCTGTGCTCTTCACAGATGAAAGCAGGTTCACACTGTGCACGTGACAGACGTGACAGAGTCTGGAGATGCCGTGGAGAACGTTCTGCTGCCTGCAACATCCTCCAGCATGACCGGTTTGGCGGTGGGTCAGTCATGGTGTGGGGTGGCATTTCTTTGGGGGGCTGCACAGCCCTCCATGTGCTCGCCAGAGGTAGCCTGACTGCCATTAGGTACCGAGATGAGATCCTCAGACCCCTTGTGAGACCATATGCTGGTGCGGTTGGCCCTGGGTTCCTCCTAATGCAAGACAATGCTAGACCTCATGTGGCTGGAGTGTGTCAGCAGTTCCTGCAAGAGGAAGGCATTGATGCTATGGACTGGCCCGCCTGTTCCCCAGACCTGAATCCAATTGAGCACATCTGGGACATCATGTCTCGCTCCATCCACCAACGCCACGTTGCACCACAGACTATCCAGGAGTTGGCGGATGCTTTAGTCCAGGTCTGGGAGGAGATCCCTCAGGAGACCATCCACCACCTCATCAGGAGCATGCCCAGGTGTTGTAGGGAGGTCATACAGGCACGTGGAGGCCACACACACTACTGAGCCTCATTTTGACTTGTTTTAAGGACATTACATCAAATTTGGATCAGCCTGTAGTGTGGTTTTCCACTTTAATTTTGAGTGTGACTCCAAATCCAGACCTCCATGGGTTGATCAATTGGATTTCCATTGATTATTTTTGTGTGATTTTGTTGTCAGCACATTCAACTATGTAAAGAAAAAAGTATTTAATAAGATTATTTATTTCATTCAGATCTAGGATGTGTTGTTTAAGTGTTCCCTTTATTTTTTGATCAGTATAGTATGAAAAATACAATTGAATAAAGCTGAATAAAATAAAAAGGATATTTTCTCCAAACGTTTTTAGGGAGTGCGCACATGCAGGTATTCTGGCTATTCGATGTTGAGTGGTTAACAAAGAAATGCTTAATTTGGAGTTATTAATATAATTTTAGTTTTACAAACGGTGTTTAGATATGTTTTGATGTTTAATACATTGTAAGGCTGCATGATGCGACTCTAATGATGATTTGAAAAAAGTCACTTGAAAGGCGTTAGCTCTGCTTTGTGTGTTTTGCACAGGCTGTACACACTTCGGCAGTCTCTCTTTCACAATTTGACAAGCACTTGATAATTCCTCGAATTTCCCGGCGGCATCCCCTTTGTGTGGCCGTAATGCACCCTAAAAAAATCCATGGTTTATGCGGCCAGTGGCAGTTGTGCCCTTGGCCCGGAGTGCTGCTTTGTGCCTTTCTCCTGAGTGCTGTGTGCTCCGAAGCACCTCTCACTCACATGGCTCTCCATTATGTGATCGGTCTTTCTCACAGGCTACAAGTGAAAACAGACACATCGGGGAGGCAACTGCGCGCGTTCTTATCCAGTTCCGAGGTCCATATTGAAGATATTGTAAGAACTGTCCACATTTACTTTTTGTCCCACAAGATGAGTAGGCCTAACGAACAGCAATAGCACTAGCCTATGTCAATCTACTATCCACCATATTTCTATGCGAGGAATAAATATTCCAAACTTAGTCTGGGATAGTTGTGCAATAGATCCGAAATTAATACAACCACTAGCATCAAAAAAGATTTTAGCAGTGTGGCTTACGCAACAGATCAGAACGTTTAGCTTAAAATGTTGATAAACTTACGCTATTTCTTCTCATTATAAGCGCAGAAATGCGCACACGGCAGTACGCACGAATGTTCCATTAGCAGAAAAAATAACATTAACAAAAGTGACTGCAAATCCAGTTATGCATGTGAGGCTTTTATTATAAAGGTGCATTTATCTTCCCCAAACTTGAAACTCACGCGTTGCTTATGCATGCCAGTTAGGCTCTACACCCCTTGCAAAGAGGATTAATGTGGTTAATATTAAGAAGCTATTTGTGAAACAAACCTTGGGCTATGGGCTAGGCTACATGAGATGATTAGAAAAAGTCACACAAAAAAGCATTGTTTCTTGCCTTACGCTGGGCATCATTCACAAGTTATAATATATAATTCACAAGTGATAGGCTAATATTGTCACACATCAGACTATTCTTGATTTAAGGCCAGGCACCACAAGCTAAAATTTGGATTTTGCTTCCATCTGTCAATTTTCTGATTTTGGGATATTTTGCAACTATACTTTCATCAAATGTACAAATACATTGGCAATAATGTATATAAGTATTTGATTTGTATCATTTTATACCAACTCCGTCAACTACACCTACCATTAATGTTGTTCTTGTTAGCATGTTTATTTGTTTACTTCACCTTTATTTAACCAGGTAGGCCGGTTGAAAACAGGTTCTCATTTACAACTGCGACCTGGCCAAGATAAAGCAAAGCAGTGCGACAAAAACAACAACACAGAGTTACACATGGGATAAACAAACGTACAGTCAATAACACAATAGAAAAATCTATATACAGTGTGTGCAAATGTAGTAAGATTAGGGAGGTAAGGCAATAAAAAGGCCATAGTGGTGAAATAATTACAATTTAGCATTTAAACACTGGAGTGATAGATATGCAGAAGATGAATGTGCAAGTAGAAATACTGGGGTGCAAAGGAGAAGAAAAAACAATATGGTGATGAGGTAGTTGGGTGGGATATTTACCGATGGGCTATGTACAGGTGCAATGATCGGTAAGCTGCTCTGACAGCTGATGCTTAAAGCTAGTGAGGGTGATATAAAACTCCAGCTTCAGTGATTTTTGCAATTCGTTCCAGTCATTGGCAGCAGAGAACTGGAAGGAAAAGCGGCCAAAAGAGGAGTTGGCTTTGGGGATGAAAGCGCGTGCTGTGGGTGGGTGCTGGGTGGGTGCTGCTATGGTGACCAGTGAGCTGAGATAAGGCGGGGCTTTACCTAGCAAAGACTTATAGATGACCTGGAGCCAGTGAGTTTGGCGATGAATATGAAGCGAGGGCCAGCCAACGAGAGCATACAGGTCGCAGTGGTGGGTAGTATATGGGGCTTTGGTGACAAAACGGATGGCACTGTGATAGACTACATACAATTTGCTGAGTAGAGTGTTGGAGGCTATTTTGTAAATGACATCGCCGAATTCAAGGATCGGTAGGATAGTCAGTTTTACGAGGGTATGTTTGCAGCATGAGTGAAGGATGCTTTGTTGTGAAATCGGAAGCCAATTCTAGATTTAATTTTGGATTGGAGATGCTTAATGTGAGTCTGGAAGGAGAGTTTACAGTCTAACCAGACACCTAGGTATTTGTAGTTGTCCACATATTCTAAGTCAGAACCGTCCAGAGTAGTGATGCTAGATGGACGGGCGGGTGCGGGCAGCGATCGGTTGAAGAGCATGCATTTAGTTTTACTAGTATTTAAGAGTGCTACGTCCTGACCAGTAAAATGGGTTATTTGTCATTGTAGTTGGTCAGGGTGTGGCAGGGGGTGTTTGTATTGGGTGTTTTTATGTTTTTCGGGTTTTGTTCTATGTTTTATATTTCTATGTTTATTCTAGTTTTCTAGTTCTATGTTGTTTGTGGCAATGACCTCCAATTAGAGACAGCTGGTTGTTGTTGTCTCTAATTGGAGGCCATATTTAGTTGTGTTCGTTTCACTTGTGTTTTGTGGGTGGTTGCTTTCTGTGTAGTTGGCTTACCTTACAGAACAGTTGGTTGTCGTTTATTGTTTTCGTTTAAGTGTTCACTTTATTTAGTAATTAATAAAAGAAGATGATCACTATACCCGCTGCGTTTTGGTCCCCCTTCAACAACGCTTGTGACAAAGAGCAGTTGGAGGCCACGGAAGGAGTGTTGTATGGCATTGAAGCTCGTCTGGAGGTTTGTTAACACAGTTTCCAAAGAAGGGCCAGAAGTATACAGAATGGTGTCGTCTGCGTAGAGGTGGATCAGAGAATCACCAGCAGCAAGAGCAACATCATTGATGTATACAGAGAAGAGAGTCATCCCGAGAATTGAACCCTGTGGCACCCCCATAGAGACTGCCAGAGTACCGGACAACAGGCCCTCTGATTTGATACACTGAACTCTATCTGAGAAGTAGTTGGTGAACCAGGTGAGGCAGTCATTTGAGAAACCAAGGCTGTTGAGTCTGCCGATAAGAATGCGGTGATTGACAGAGTTGAAAGCCTTGGCCAGGTCGATGAAGACGGCTGCACAATATTGTCTGTTATCAACGGCGGTTATGATATCGTTTAGGACATGTTTCATGTAGAACTTCAAACGATATTTTTAAAACTCTCCATGTTGAATCATATATCATTCAAAAGCTTGTTTTCCACAGCATATCATTAGCTAGTCCATACATATCCTTTGTAGACGTGGTGCTTCGTGTTGAAAGATGAATAATTCCCTGACATTCGATTGGTTATGGGCATTTAAAGGCCTTTTATGTCAACCTGATTTGTTAAAAGGCCTCACGTGCCGCACTTCCTTGTTTGAAAATATATCTTGCGAAGAATATACCTACAGTACGTAAATAAAAATAGGCGATCTTGGTTAGCCAATGCGAGAAAAACAGTGAATGAAAGAAAAAATGAGCCTGATCAGCCATTCGAGGCAGTGGCAGTACAGGCAAAGGAGGAAAAGGAAGTAGCCGGCAGCAGCACGTCAATACGCAAATGAGTTGAGATGAAGATGACAACTAGCAGTGATCAACCAGACTGCAGCCAGCCTCAAATAAACACATTTGTTCATGATTTGATTGACCCTAACTGTCTGAACACTGGCCTGAAAATCACCATAGACCCCACCAACCAGGGATTCTGTAACTCTGTCATGATAGAATGTGCTGACTGTGAAGGTGATCATGATGCAATTAGGAGGAGTGTTTACAGTTCCTCCAGGCTGCAGGAGTGCTCCAGGGGAGATGTGGCATTTGATATAAATGTGAGGGTGGTTCTTCGAGCCCATAAACTTGGACTTGGTCATGCAGCTCATATCCTTGCGTCTCAGCTCATATCAAAGACATGACAGGAGAGTGACAGATAAATAAAAAGGGAGAGTTGCACATTATTGTCAGGTGACTTGCTGTGTATAAATAAAATGTAATTTCTTGCTCCAGCAAATGTATTCAAAGTGAATAAAACAGAGCAACAGGAAAACATAACTATACAATGAGACTGTCACATATGCCTACAGTGTCATAAGGCTGTAGCCTACCGTGATTACTGAGAAATTAGCTTTACATAAACTAAATACATGCTGATATGCAGTTATGACTGTAATGTCGACAGACATAATAAGTACTTTTCCCCCCACTTTAGTTGAAGAGATTCAGAGAGAGCTACAGTGAATGGAGACTGCTGCAAAGATAATTAGAAGAGCATACACAGATATAGACCCAGACATAGCAGAGATGCTGAAGGAGGAGGAGGACGTCATCATAGACATTCATGTATCCTTTGATGGCACTTGGCACAAGAGAGGATTCACTTCCAACTACGGGATAGGTGTGTGCATTGGTGCTGGAACCAGCAAGCCTTAGAAAATGGTGAAGATCCACCCAGTCACAAAAACCATGGAGGCCATACATTTTTTAATAGAGAGGTTGCACAGAATATTGTACCTGTATATCATAGGATGAAAAATTATAACGTCCTCAAAAGAATGTAGCACGGAGGAACCCAGAATGCCACTGCTATATCAAATGTGATGGACAAATTGTGGCTTGACAGCACTTTGGTGACACTGGAAGCAATCAGAGAGGAGTTGTGAGAGCTGATCCTGCTTCAATGGATTGTGCCAAGCGTAGGCGCAGGTCCCATGACACCGTCAAGAGCTCATTGGCTCTCATGAAGTGTTTGATTAGACTTTCGATTACATTTGCATTGATGTCAGAGTGGTTAGAGGGACAATAGAGTGCTGAGTACCAGGCAGTTAGCATGTTTGGTAGGCTACTGATGACCATCAGCAGCATCAGAGCTTGGAGTAGTGACTAAATGGTCACGTGGAATTTGACTGACTTCATGACTCGTGACCGCCAGTGTGCCGGTAATAAGGTCACCGCAACAGCCCTAATCCTAACTCACATCATTGCTTTACTGTAACACAGTATTGAGTTTGATACAATTTGATCTAACTACCATTTGTGAACCATTTCAAGAAGCTAGGCGTATGTCGCACGTCACTACTTCATAGGAGAGTCATTTGAACTTTGTTTTTATTTTTGGGGTGCAGAAATGCCTTCTGGAACATATGAACTTTCATGTGCCTTAATAACAAACTTGTATGCCATCTGTAAACCCACTGGCTCCAGGTCATCTATAAGTCTTTGCTTGGTAAAGTCTCGCATTATCTTAGCTCACTGGTCACCATAGCAGCACCCACCCGTAGCACGCGCTCCAGCAGGTATATTTCACTGGTCACCCCCAAAGCCAATTTCTCATTTGGCCGCCTTTCCTTCCAGTTCTCTGCTGCCAATGACTGGAACAAATTGCAAAAATCACTGAAGCTGGAGACTCATACCTCCCTCACTAACTTTAAGCATCAGACATCAGAGCAGTTTACAGATCATTGCACCTGTACTTAGCCCATCTGTAAATAGCCCATCCAACTACCTCATCCCCATATTGTTATTTATTTGTTTTTGCTCCTTTGCACCCCAGTATCTCTACTTGCACATTCATCTTCTGCACATCTATCACTCCAGTGTTAATTTGCTAAATTGTAATTATTTTGCCTCTTGGCCAATATCCTATTTTGCCAATTTATTGCCTTACCTCCCTAATCTTACTTCATTTGCACACACTGTATATATACTTTTCTATTGTGTTATTGACTGTAAGTTTGTTTATTCCATGTGTAACTCTGTGTTGTTGTTTGTGTCGCACTGCTTTGCTTTATCTTTATCTTATCTTAGTTGTAAATGAGAACTTGTTCTCAACTGGCCTACCTGGCTAAATAAAGGTGAAATAAAAAATAAATAAAAACGTGCAGAAAATCCTTGCTACCGCAGCTTTTTTGAAAGATACAACGTTAGTCATAGAAAACTGCAAAAGTGTTGCTAATGCTCTCAACAACATTGCTGTCCAGAATTAATTTTTGTATTTTATTTTATTTAAACTTTATTTAACTATTCAAGTCAGTAACGAACAAATTCTTATTTACAATGGCGGCCTAGGAACAGTGGGTTAACTCCCTTGTTCAGAGGCAGAACAACCTTGTCAGCTCGGGGATAAGATCTAGCAACCTTTCTGTTAATGTCCCAACACTCTAACCACTAGGCTACCTGCCAACACTTAGCCGCTACATTTAGCCGGCGCAATCGACAAAGATCAGTGGGAAAAAGTTACTTTCTGCACACGGTCAGTGTGAACCAGAGTGACTTCACACAACAATGGGCCAAACAAGCTGTAGCTACCTACAAACCAAAAAGAAAAGACACGCTGTCATGAAGCGTACATCCATATATATGGGTAAGAGTCTAGATACATTTTCAGATATTATACATTTCTAATTTTGTCAGAAAGTTTTTTCAATGCAAGTTAAAGTGTACTGTTTGCTAGCTAGTGAACGTTAGCTTGCTGGCTGGCTACCAATGTTACGTGTATGATCTGTGTAGTAATATAATTTATATCTCAGAAATCCATTTACATGGCTAGTTAAAGCCTAATGTTAGCTAGCTAGCTAACATTGAACCTTGTTGTTTAGCTTTAGCTACCTGCAGATTCATACTCCAGCACTGTATACATGGTGGCTAACTATGACAATCCATTTGTACTGTAGCTATGGGTTGGGATTTTGGTTCATTGTTTAGGTAGCTAGCTAGCTTGCTGCGAGTCTAAACAAAACACTCCACTTCACAAAATAATGATTACACGGCCCAGCAAGTTAGCCAGGTGTGTCCGGGGGTCATTACGGCCATCTATTGTATTTCATGAACATATTTTCAAAGTCAGATTGGGATATAGGCCAAGGACTAGACAAAATGTATTTTTACCTAGAGTTTTTCCTTGTGGGCTGCTACTTAAACCACTTTTAGTCTTGAAAACGGTTGTTTACTACACTACCTTACTCACTCTGTTTAGCACATGACCTCAAATGTAAATCCTTAAAGAGATGGGTGGGGCTAAGACTTAAGAGGCTGTGAATAATGCTGAATAGGTGTAGACAAAGAAGAGCTCTCCAGTAGGTGTACCAAAAGATTGAAGGGCCATTTTCTCTAAAGTGGCATTACAAGTTTATCAACTTTCAATGCAGAATTACTTTCCCATTGTTCCTCAACTGCAATGTATGATACACCATTTTCTATTTCTGAGTCTCTACTTTTATCCAATGTAAAAAACACAATTTAACATTTCACTACATAAGACCAAATCGAGTTAGTCAGTCACATTTTATTATGGAATTTCTGGTATGTAGTGGACTGTGAAATAAAGCGGACTGTAACCTGAAAATCTATGGAATATCCATTGATATAAGAGTTTGTACTACTTGTCCTAGTCAATCAGATATTTATACCAGACCTGGGTCAAATATGTAAAATACTTTCACTTTTGGGACTATTCCATGGTTCCACTGTACTTAAGTCAAGGGCAGCTCAAGGATTTGAAAGTATTTGACAGATTCAGTGAGCTTTCAGGTTCAATTGCACCACCTATTGGCCATTTACACACACACACACACACACACACACACACACACACACACACACACACACACACACACACACACACACACACACACACACACACACACACACACACAGCCAGTCTATGTCCTATAATATATTGTGGTGAAAGTTGACCCCAGAGAGATCAGGCTACAGTGTTCCCATAAGAAGAAGCTTAAGTAAACATACAGAGACACTGACACACTGATACTACAGACACAGATACCTGATATCTCATAACCTCGCCTCTTTTTCTGTTTGAAAAAGTCTCCTCTAAAGAGGAAATAGTTGGAGGTTAGTACCAGTTCAGTCAAGCACACAATACAATTGGTGCTGGGAAGAGCATTAGGGGGACGTTCAGTAAGGTAGAACTTGAGGGCCTCTAAGCTGCCCTGGTGGGGGATGTTAGTATATACAGTAGACTGGTAACAAAAGTACACAGAATATAATGCTCTGGTATGTGGTCCACAGATTTCAGGAGATTGATCAAATCAATTGAGTCTCTGGTGTATGTGGGTAGAGAGCTTGCCCGCGGTTCAAAAAAGGTAGAAATGTTCTCTTGTCAGAGATCCGGTAGTACTCACAATGGTCCTGCCTGGTACAGGTGGCGTCATGCTCTTGCGGATTTTGGGAAGGGTGTATATGACAGGTGTGGTTGGGCAGTCAACTTTCATACACGCATATTCTGTTTTTGTAATTTCGCCTTCATTAAAAAACACAGACAGTGTATACATGAAATGTTTCGAAGGATCCCTAGGGAGTGTTGTAAAACTCATCATCACTGAGTTTTCACAGAATTTCCTTTTCATTTTAGTCATTTAGCAGACACTCTTACCCAGAGCAACATTTTTTTTTTCCTTGTACTGGCCCCCCATGGGAATTGAACCCACAACCCTGGTGTTGCAAACACCAAGCTCTCCCAACTGAGCCACAGGGAAGACATAGTCTGCAGCCTTCTGCAGCCTTTTGTATCACTTTTGCACCTCCTTTGTCAGCAGGTTTTATAACGATAGTGGAGTCATTCTTGAGTTCCATAAGGCAGTGGTTCACAACCATGGGTAGCAGGACCCCTGGGGCTACTTGGCCTATCCACAGGAGGCATTTGAGAAGACTCATGGAAGCATAGGTCTACTGGTAAAATGCACATAAGGAGGTACTTCAGGGGTACTCCAGGCTGAGCAAAATTCAGTTGGTGGTACAGTAACTGAAAAGGTTGGGAACCACTGCCATAAGGGATTATTTTTCTGCTTTGGATATATTGTGGAATACCATGTATAGTTGTATTCTTGTTTCTTAGCCAGGAAATGATATACATCTTTCTCAACAAGAAGGCAGTATGTTTCAAGAGAGGGATTTATTTCGGGAGGTAAAAATGTGCTGCTCATCTTAAAAGGTGTCTTTTCCCTTATCATGTCCTCAGAGCGAGAGTCAAGTTCATTGCCATTCAGGTAACTAGCATATCTATTCATCTCACTGGTTGAGTCTCCAGCCATCTCATTGACTTGCACCCTATTCCCCATATAGTTAATGACTTTTAGCAAGAGCCACATAAATCTTCTATTTGATATTTGGGTGTTGGTTTTACTGGGTTGATTGGTGTCAATGCACACTGTCATCATTTTACAATGATTATATCAATGTTTGCTTTCAACAAAAATTGATTATATGTTAAACTGAACTGTGAAGTCTGAATTCCTGTGTGTCTGTGTGTGTTGTGCGTGTGTGTGTGTGTGTGTGTGTGTGTGTGTGTGTGTTTAACTATTCTTTTGGGGATCAGAAAACAAACAAAATTTGACCAACTGAGGACATTTTGTTGGTCCCCACAAAGTCAAATGCTATTTCTAGGGGGGCTAGGGTTAGAATTTGGTTTAGGGTTAGGAGCTAGGGTTAGGGTTAAGTTAGGATTTTGGGTTAAGGTTAGGGTTAGAGTAAGAGTACAGGTTAGGGTTAGGTTTAGGGTTAGGGAAAATAGGATTTTGAATGGGACTGAATTGTGTGCCCCCACAAGGTTAGCTGTACAAGACTGTGTGTGTGTCATTGTGGGTGTAAAATAATTTACCCTTAAGGACAAAGGAGGTGACAGGAAGGCATGCTTGCAAAAAGGTATTCAAGTGCAGAATGGTTTAATTACAAGTGCAAGTGCAGGATGTCCATATGTTTAGTGAATGGATGGCGAAAGCAAAAAATTACATGTAGGCTACAAAACCCAAAAAAGGAAATTGACTTACATACAAATCTTAGCTGAATAAACTTTTCAAGATAATTACATAGCTACATACAAATACCAAATACCACAGCTGATCAGAACCAGTAAGTACCGTGAGTATGAAATGTTTGTTAGACTGAGCTAAACAATGTCAAAATTCTTGAAACCGAATTTCTGAATAAATGTAGGCTATAGGTAACGTCCATCTCTATGTCTGTTTCCTACTGAGTTGTAGTGAGTCAGTAACATGTAAATTGTAATATTGTTAAATGCTAAAACAAAATGACCATTGATTGTCTATTACCTATTTGTTGTAAATATAAATGTTACACAGTAGCCTATCAATCAATCTAAACCGTATCAGAAACAGGCAGATAAACAACAACTAGACAAGTTTTATTCAGGCACCACATTTAAGTCCATGAGTAGGGGAATCAATTTAATTTGATTATAGAATATTAGAATTTACCCTCAAAGGAAAAATAAGATAGACACCCACAACTCCGTGGCCATGCACGACTCCAACACCATCATCAAGTTTTCTGATGACATGATGGGGTAGGCCTGATCACCGGCGAGGATGAGACAGCCTACAGGGAGGAGGCCAGAGACTTAGCAGTGTTGTGCCAGGACAACAACCTCTCCCTCAACCTCAGTAAGACCAAGGAGCTGATTGTGGACTATACGAGAAAAAGTAAATCACTGGGGCCGAGCTCCCTGCCATCCAGGACCTCTATATCAGGCGGTGCCAGAGGAAGGCCCAAAAAATTGCCTCAGACTCCAGCCAACCAAGCCATAGACTGTTCACTCTGTTAACATCCGGCAAACGTTACCGAAACATCGTCTCTCTGATTCCAAGACAGCTTCTACCCCCAAGCCATAGGACTGCTAAATAGTCAATTAATGGTTACCCAAACTATCTACACTGACTCTATCTTGCACTGACCCTACGCACACTCACTAGACTATATATACACACCAGTGGAGGCTGCTTAGGGGAGAACAGCACATAATAATGGCTGGAACAGAGAAAATGGAATGGCATCAAACACTTGGAAAACATGTTTGATGTATTTGGTACCATTCTACTTATTCCGTTCCAACCAAGCCCGTTCTCCCCAATTAAGGTGCCACCAAACTCCTGTGATACACACTATATACACTGAGTGTACAACATTTTAGGAACACAATCCTAATATTGAGTTGCACCCCCTTTTGTCCTCAGAACAGCCTCCATTCGTCAGGGCATGGACTACAAAGTATCAAAAGTGTTCCACAGGGATGCTGGCCCATGTTGACTCCAAAGCTTCCCACATTTGTGTCCAGTTGGCTGGATGTCCTTTGGGTGGTGGACCATTCTTGATACACACGGGAAACTGTTGAGCGTGAAAAACTCAGCAGATTTTCAGTTCTTGACACACTCAAACCGGTGCGCCTGGCACCTACTACAATACCCCGTTCAAAGGCACTTAAATCTGTTGTCTTGCCCATTCACCCTCTGAATGGCACACATACACAATCCATGTCTCTATTGTCTCAAGGTGTCACGTCTACTCCCACTCCCCCTCTCTGGCGCTCGTTGTTGCCAGTTTACTCATTATTATGCACACCTGTCACAATTGTTACGCGCACCTTTGCCTCATGAGACTCACCGGGACTCCATCCCCTTCCTGATTACCTCCCCTATATCTGTCATTCCCTTTGGTTCTTTCCTCAGACGCTACAGTATAACGCCTCGCCAAAGGGAAGCAATAGGATTTTTGGTGACGTTGGGTCCAAGGGCAGCTGGCCCTTTAGGCTTCTATGCCTCAGCTGGCTCGATAGGTTTACAAGCCTTGGTTGGCTCGTCAGGCTTCCATGCCTCAGCCGGTTCGTCAGGCTCCCATGCCTCAGCCGGTTCGTCAGGCTCCCATGCCTCAGCCGGTTCGTCAGGCTCCCATGCCTCAGCCGGCTCGTCAGGCTCCCATGCCTCAGCCGGCTCGTCAGGCTCCCATGCCTCAGCCGGTTCGTCAGGCTCCCATGCCTCAGCCGGCTCGTCAGGCTCCCATGCCTCAGCCGGTTCGTCAGGCTCCCATGCCTCAGCCGGTTCGTCAGGCTCCCATGCCTCAGCCGGTTCGTCAGGCTCCCATGCCTCAGCCGGTTCGTCAGGCTCCCATGCCAAGAGTGTGCAAAGCTGTCATCAAGGCAAAGGGTGGCTACTTTGAAGAATCTCAAATATAAAATATATTTGTTGAACACTTTTTTGGTTACTACATGATTCCATATGTGTTATTTCATAGTTTTGATGTCTTCACTATTATTCTACAATGTAGAAAATAGTAAAAATAAAGCTAAACCCTGGAATGAGTAGGTGTATCAACGTTTGACTGGTACTGTATATATTATTTTAAATATAGCTACCTAGTTTAAAAATCAACAGTACTGCCAAAGCAGCATAACATTTGATCAACACTTGATAACACTTGATTTACATCAACATCAGTATTGAGTCTGGTTGGTTGATAGCCAACGCGCAGCAGAGAAAGGCAAAAAGACATAGAGAGGAGTGGCCGTACAACCCTCCAACCCAACTCCATCCCTTCTTCAGTCGGGAGTTGCACACGTGTGTCAGGGCAGCAGCAACACAGCTAGTCTAGACTCTAGCTAACCACCATATACTACAGTAGTCACACAAGCCACTAGCCAGCTGGCCATATATAATGAGTTAGAAGATTCTGAATATTATATTATGAAGTTATTATTTAAGAGCATTAAAGATAAATCATAATGAGTAAAACAAATAATTGAGCTAGATAACTAGCAGATTAACATCAATATCAATGATCAGCTGATACAATGTACCTCTTTTCCCCATGTCAATCATGTCTTTAGGAGGCACTGTAACTTAACATTTGTAATGAGTGAGTGTGTTGTTGCAGAAATAAATAGGCCTATGCTTAACAATGTTAAATGGGTGCGTAACCCTTTTTTTTAAAATGTTGAGCACCTGCCCCTTGAAAGGTCTGCACACTGCTCTGCCAACCAGACTCAATCACTGTTAAGTGTCAGTCTGGTATGCTTTTGCAAAAATATATTTGTCATGAGGTATACATGAGGAGTACACATGAGGTGTACATTGCATTCAAGGCAAAAAAAATGGTGATAAACCTGCAAAGGGTAAATTGGTGAAAGACTCAGACAGACAGCCATCTATGGAGGTGGGAGAGAGGAGGGGGAGAGAGAGAGAGATGGGAGAGAGATGAGAGGAGGGGAGGGAGGTGAAGAAAGAGGAAGAGAGAATGGAGGGTGAAGGAGGGAGACAGAGAGAAGGGTGAAGGAGAGAGGGAGGAGAGAGAGTCAACAGATAGGATATTGATGCACAGATAGTCTGTATGTCTGTCTGTGGAGGTGGGGGAGAGGTGGAGGTGGGAGAGAGAATGGAGGGGGGGAAGAGAAGGGGGAGAGTGAGGGAGAGACAGGAGAGAGAGAGGGTGAAGGAGGGAAGACAGGAGAGGATGGGTGAGAGAGAGAGAGGGAGTGGAGGGAGAGAGGAGGTAGAGATAGAAGAGAGAGAGAGAGAGAGGAAGGATAGACCGAGACATGTCTGTCTGAGTCTTTCACAAATTTTCCCATTGCAGATTTATCACCAACTTTTTTGCTTTGAATGCAATGTATTGACTTATGCTTCACTATCTTTTAGAAAAAGCATACCAGACTGACGCTTAACAGTTGCTACCAGGCTGGACAGACAGACAGACTAAGAAAAACCAAAAAAATAACTAGAACTATCATCAAAAATCTACCTCATGAGAGAGACCATGACCAGCTCAGCACCATGTGAACTACTGCTAGCCTACTACTCCATTATCTGCAGCACTGAACGACCTTGGACCAAATATATAGATACTAGCAAGATGGCAGACATGACAGCTCTGCTTCTAGCTCCTAAGCAACTTTGCAGTATATTGTTTTTTTGTATTTTATTTCTTACATTAATAGCCCAGAACAGTTTTTTGTGTTATTACAAACAGCCGGAAATAACTTTTGGATATCAGAGGGGCGGTAACTCACCAGCATTACGACCAGGAATACACCTTTACCGAATTGGATCCTTTGTTCGTACCCCCCAGAGCAACTTATCCCATTAGCTGCTCCACGACGCCACCGGCAGAGAAGAGGTATTCGGAGTGGACTTCTAGTCCGACTCAGGAGGCGTGCACACCATCCACCGCTTCCGAGTACATTACTTGCTAATGTTCAGTCTACGGACAATAAAGTAGACAAGCTCAGGGCAAGGATTTCCTACCAGAGAGACATCAGGGACTGTAACATACTCTGTTTCACAGACTCAAGGCTCTCTCAGGATATACTGTCCCCGTCCATACAGCCATCTGGGTTCTCAGTACATCGCTCAGACAGTAATAAAGACCTTTCTGGGAAGAAGAAAGGTGGTGGTGTGTTTCATGATTAACTACTCATGGTGTGATTGTGATATCGTACAGAAACTCAAGTCCTTTTGTTCACCCGACCTAGAATACCTCACAATCAAATGCTGACCGTATTATCTCCCAAGAGAATTCTCTTCAGTTATAGTCACAGCCGTGTATATTCCCCCTCAAGCCGATACCACGACAACCCTCAAGGAACTACACTAGATTTTGTGCAAACTGGAAACCACATATCCTGAGGCCGGATTTATTGAAGCTGGAGATTTTAACAAAACAAATTTGAGGAAAACGCTAACGAAGTTCTATCAACACATTGACTGTAGTACTCTCGCTGTTAAAACACTCAATCACTGCTACTCCCTCTTCCGGGATGCCTACAAGGCCCTCCCCCGCTCTCCCTTTGGCGAATCAGATCACGGCTCCATTTTGCTCCTCCCTTCCTATAGGCAGAAACTCAAACAGGAAGTACCCGTGCTAAGGTCTATTCAACGCTGGTCTGACCAATCGGAATCCATGCTTCAAGATTGTTTTGATCATGCGGACTAGTATATGTTCCGGGTAGCCTCTGAGAATAACATTAATGTATACACGGACACGTGACTGAGTTAATGAGGAAGTGTATAGGGGACGTTGTACCCACTGTAATTATTAAAACCTACCTAAACCAGAAACCGTGAATAAACGGCAGCATTCGCGCAAAACTGAAAGCGAGAACCACTGCATTTATCCATGGCAAGGTGACTGGAAATTTGGTCAATACCAACATGTAGTTATTCCCTCTGTAATGCAAATAAACAGGCAAAACATCAGTACAGAGACAAAGTGGAGTCGCAATTCAACGGCTCAGGCACGAGACGTATGTGGCAGGGTCTACAAACAATCACGGATTACAAAGGAAAAAACAGCCATGTTGCGGACACCGACATCTTGCTCCCGGACAAGCTAAACACGTTCTTCGCCCACTTTGAGGATAACACAGTGTCACCGACATGGCCCGCTCCCAAGGACTGTGGGCTCTCATTCTCCATGGCAAGTGAGTAAGACATTTAGAGTGTTAACCCTCGCAAGGCTGCCGGCCCAGACGGCAACCCTAGCCGTATCTTCAAAACATGCACAGACCAGCTGGCTATAGTGTTTAAGGACATATTCAAACTCTCCCTATCCCAGTTTGCTGCTCCCACTTGCTTGAAGATGTCCACCATTGTTCCTGTACCCAAGAAAGCAAAGGTAACTGAACTAAGTGACTATCGCCCCGTAGCGCTCACTTCTGTCATCATGAAGTGCTTTGAGAGGCTAGTTATGGATCATATCCCCTCTACCTTACCTGACACACTAGACCCACTTCAATTTGCATACAGCCCCAATAGATCAAGGGATGATGCAATCACCATGGCACTGCACACTGCACTATTCCATCTGGAAAAGAGGAATACCAATGTAGGAATGCTGTTCTATAGCTATAGCTCAGCCTTCAACACCATAGTACCTTCCAAGCTCATCATTAAGCTCGGGGCCCTGGGTCTGAACCACACCCTGTGCAACTGGGTCCTGGACTTCCTGAGGGGCCACCCCCAGGTGGTGAAGGTGGGAAACAACACCTCCACTTTGCTGATCCTCAACACAAGGGCCCCACAAGGGTGCGTGCTCAGCCCCCTCCTGTACTCCCTGTTCACCCATGACTGCATGGCAATGCCTCACAAGTCCTCAACTGGCAGCTTCATTAAATAGTACCTGCAAAACACCAGTCTCAACATCAACAGTGAAGAGGTGACTCCAGGATGCTGGCCTTCTAGGCAGAGTTGCAAAGAAAAAGCCATATCTCAGACTGGCCAAAAAAAATAAAAGATTAAGATGGCCAAAAGAACACAGACATTGGGCAGAGGAACTCTGCCTAGAAGGCCACCATAGTCGCTTCTTCACTGTTGACATTGAGACTGGTGTTTTGCGGGTACTATTTAATGAAGCTGCCAGTTGAGGACTTGTGAGGCGTCTGTTTCTCAAACTAGACACTTTAATGTTCTTGTCCTCTTGCTTAATTGTGCACCAGGGCCTCCCACTCCTCTTTCTATTCTGGTTAGAGCCAGTTTGCGTTGTTCTGTGAAGGGAGTAGTACACAGCGTTGTACGAGATCTTCAGTTTCTTGGTGTAACAGTGTAGGTTCCGTCCCTCTCTTCGCCCCAACCCGGGCTCGAACCAGGGACCCTTGCACACATCAACAACTGACACCCCACGAAGCATCGTTACCCATCGCGCCACAAAAGCCACGGCCCTTGCAACGCAAGGGGAAACCCTACTTCAAGTCTCAGAGCGAGTGACGTCACTGATTGAAATACTATTAGCGCGCACCACCGCTAACTAACTAGCCATTTCACATCGGTTACATTGGCAGTATTGTTGCTTCTTTAATCAGCACAAGTTTTCAGCTGTGCTAACATAATTGCAAAAGGGGTTTCTAATGATCAATTAGCCTTTTAAAATTATAAACTTGGATCAGCTGGCACAATGTACCATTGGAACACAGGAGTGATGGTTGCTGATAATGGGCCTCTGTACGCTTATGTAAATATTCCATTACAAATCAGCCGTTTCCAGCTACAATAGTCATTTTAACATTAACAACGTCTCCACTGTATTTCTGATCAATATAATCTTATTTTAATGGACAAAAAATGTGCTTTTCTTTCAAAAACAAGGGTATTTCTAAGTGACCCCAAACCTTTGAACGGTAGTGTAAGTCCTTTACACCATTGCCACCCGGTGACTCAACCTGCTTCCCTATATACATAGACATGGAATCACTGGTCACTTTAATAATGGAACACTAGTCACTTTAATAATGTTTGCATAATGCTTTACTCATTTCATATGTATATACTATTCTACTGTATTCTATTCTACTGTATTTTAGTCAATGCCACTCCGACATTGCTCGTCCTAATATTTATATATTTCTTAATTCCATTCTCTTACTTTTAGATGTATGTGTATTGTTGTGAATTGTTAGATACTACTGCACTGTTGGAGCTAGGAACAGAAGCATTTCGCTACACCTGCAATAACATCTGCTAAATATGTGTATGTGACCAATACAATTTGATTTGATTTGACCACTGGTGTTGGGAGTCCTTTGTGTGTGTTTGTACCTGTGCAAGCTTATCAATGTGGGACTTCACCAATCTCCATGAATGAATGATCAACTTGTTTTAAAGTATGCTGATTTACAGTCACTAAAACCCTACGTTTCAACCAAGCCCCAAGTCAACAATTCATGTTTCCTCCTTAAACCTTATGCACTTTGGCTTTCTGAATTTTACACAATAATATTTTTTTATGTTTCTCACCATTAACTCCAGTTAGAAGAGATGCTTCTCTCAAACCTGAAGATGCAGGGAGAAATGAGAAGTCTCCCTTTCTCCGTTTCTCCCCTGTCTTGGTTCAATCGATAGCTGTGGCGAGAGTTAGGGAGGGTTTTGCGTCGGCTATTTGGCACAGCACAGTATTTTGACTTGGGGATGGAGAAGAGGTGAAGGAGAGGGAAGAAGAAAGTAGGGTGGGGGGAGTCCCTTCTGCTTACCGGTGTAAAAAAATAGCGTTTCTGTTAGTGTATTATTTGGGGACCAACATCAATAACGAATTTCATTCAAGCTCATTGAGGAACCTTTAGACGATCCATCAACTCAATGTCCAGTAATCTCGCACGCACGCACACGATCACGCATATATTTCTCCCCATGAATTCCAGTTAGAAGAGATGCTTCTCTCACAACCTGAAGATGGCACTCTTTCTACATGTGAGCCTCAATCTGGATGCTGCGGTGCGTGTGTGCGTGTAGTATGTGTGTTTGTGTGTTAGCTACAGACCGGGGGAGCTGCGGAGCCTGCCTCTCCAGCGTTCTTGCCTCTCGTTCCAGTGCGCAGCAGTACTTCGCTCCAGTCTTTTGCTTTGTAGCCTACCACCGCTTCGCCGCCTCCTCTTTTTCTTCTCTCCCCGCCTATGCCTGTCCCGGCAAGCATCCAGCGAATGGTCGGTCCACCCCCAGACCCCCTGCAGGGAACAGTGAGAGAGCGGTTCCGTTCTGAGCACACAGCATACTACTGAAAGCTGCCAAGGGAAGACGTGGATAATAAGTGTCGTTGTTGACGTAACCCAGGATTTTATTTCGGTAAGTGCAAAGTCATCCAGCTTTACTGTGTTTATTCTAAGCTTCCTTTCCTCCTCATGTTCTGACTCTTCCACCTTGTCATGGTGAAGATTGGGAGAATAGGTGTTCTAGCCTACCCCGGGAGAGGACGAATGTTGTTGATGCGTGTCGTTTTGCCGTTGCAGAATTGTAATCGCAGTTGAAGCCGTTATGTGAAGTAGCTTAAAGATGCATAAACGCTAACTTGATAATAGGTTTATAGCCCGTCATGTAGGCTTCATGTAGAGATGATTAGGAAGGAACCGTGGTGATGGGGAAATCCGTTCAGTTCTGACAGAGCTGAGCTCGCTCACCCGAGGCGGTTCTGCGCGTGAGGACTTGGCTCGAGTTCACTACACCGACTGACCCAAATTTAGCTAACCGTCGGCAGCGCGTGAGAGATTTAGAGAGAGAGAACAGAGAGAGAGAGAGAGAGAGAGAGTGAAAATGTTAACTAAAACAAATTCATACATACAGTAGCTGTATACTCGTTTGATATTGTTCTACATGGAATACTGCTTAAATAGAATAGCGTCCATTGGAGATGAATGTGAATCTAAAACGTAGCGATGCACCTGCAAAGACAGGCGCGAGAAACAGAAGGAAAGAGATGGATGGTGTTTGGGGTGGTGATAAAAGCAGGGAGAAATGAGAGGTCTCCGTTTCTCACCACTGTCTTGGTTCAATCGATAGCTGTGGCGGGGGTTAGGGAGGGTTTTGCATCGGCTGTTTAGCACAGCGCAGTATTTTGACTTGGGGATGGAGAAGAGGTGGAGGAGGGGGAAGAAGAAAGTAGGGTGGGGGTGATGTTTGGCATGCCTTCAGATTGTCAGGGCATTTCCATCTATACATAGATCAGCTGGGTTGGAGCAGAGTGCATACCCAGGAGCATCATTATTACCACTATTATCAAGGCCCTTCTGCTTAACCAATGTAAATAAAATAGAGTTTCTGTAAGTGGATTATTTGGGCACCAACATCAATAACGAATTTGGCACCATTGACAAATCTCCTTAAGGAACCTTAAGAGGATCCATCAACTCAATGTCGAGTCATCTTGCACGCATGCACACACACACACACACACACACACACACACACACACACACACACACACACACACACACACACACACACACACACACACACACACACACTCTATCCATGGTGCTGAATCTCTCTGTCTCTGTCTCTCTCTCTCCCTCTAGCTATCCAACCCAGTAATTTCCTAAATATTAGCCTCTTTATGTGCAGTGGGCGTGAGGCACCTTGTCCTTCATTATGTGAGCAGATGAATGCACAGCGAGGTGAATATATCCCTTCTGTCTCTCTGCGATGGGAGTGAAGGTGTTTTGTGTTGAAGAACCTGTCGGTTGGTCTATTGATCTGCCGGCCCAGTTCATTGGCAACCCATCACATGACAGAATGCTGACACTGTTCCAGAACGTTTCCCTGTGAGTTAGTGTTCTCTTTGAGTGTGTGTGCGCGTGTGTGTGCATGTCAAATGATGAAGCGATAGAGAGGCTAAATCTGAGTCTGAATGATCTTTTCTATGTGTGTTGTGGTTTAAGACTGTCATTCCACACATCTATGAATGACCTTTGACATTTGTTGATTGTTCCATATTTATATCAGTTCAGTCGAATAGTATTCATGATAGGATGTATATATGAGCTTGCGTTATGATAATGACATACAGGCATGAACATGCTACTGCTGATGGCCTATACAATTATCTCCATTACCCTGGCCATGTAGAGAATGAAGATACATGCCATGCACCATTAAACCAAAGATGATCTATTATATTGACAAGATAGTCGAATGACCACTCTAACAATGGAAATACATGTCCTCAACGATGGAAGGCAGGAGGGAGGAGGTCAGATCAAGTGGGATCATTCTAGCCAATGAGAGGGCAGATACACGTGTGAACAACAGGCACAACTAAGTAGTTGTTCTCAAAGATGCTGGAATGCCATGTGCATCCACTTATATCAGTACATTTGTAACAGCCATTAACATTACAACAGTTCTATTCGATCAAATAAGCTTCACATAATTCCACACTCTCTCATAGACCTCCATAGAAGAAAGGGCTTATCACACACAGACAGATTTTGGGCGGAGTAAATCCTCTCACTTCATCTCTTCTTCTCTGATTAAACTCACTGTTGGTCCTCCCACTTCCGCTGTATATGTACAGTACCAGTCAAACGTTTGGACACACCTACTCATTCAAGGGTTTTTCTTTATTTTTACTATTTTCTACATTGTAGAATAATAGTGAAGACATCAAAACTATGACATAACACAAATGGAATCATGTAGTAACCAAAGAAGGTTTAAAAAAATCAACATTTATTTTATATTTGAGATTTTTCAAAGTAGCCACCCTTTTCCTTTATGGCAGCTTTGCACACTCTTGACATTATCTCAACCAGCTTCATGAGATAGTCACCTGGAATGCATTTCAATTAACAGGTGGGCTTTAAAGGTTAATTTGTGGAATTCCCTTTCCTTCTTAATGCGTTTCACCTAATCAGTTGTGTTGTGACAAGGTAGGGGTTGTATACAGAAGATACCCCTATTGGGTGAAAGGCCAAGTCCATATTATGGCAAGAGCAGCTCAAATAAGCAAAGAGAAACGACAGTCCATGATTACTTTAAGACATGAAGGTCAGTCAATCTGGAAAATGTCAAGAACTTCGAAAGTTTCTTCAAAATCTTCGCAAAATCCATCAAGCGCTATGATGAAACTGGATCTCATGAGGACCTCCACAGGAAAGGAAGACCCAGAGTTACCTCTGCTGCAGAGGATAAGTTCATTAGAATTAACTGCACCTCAGATTTCAAGTAACAGACACATCTCAACATCAACTGTTCAGAGGAGACTGCGTGAATCAAGCATTCATGGTCGAATTGCTGCAAATAAACCACTACTAAAGGACACCAATAAGAAGAAGAGACTTGCTTGGGCCAAGAAACACGAGCAATGGACATTAGACTGGTGGAAATCTGTCCTTTGGTCTGATGAGTCCAACCGCTGTGTCTTTGTGAGATGCAGAGTAGGTGAACAGATGATCTCTGCATGTGTGGTTTCCACCGTGAAGCATGTAGGAGGAGGTGTGATGGTGTGGTGGTGCTTTGCTTGTGACACTGTCTGTGATGTATTTAGACTTCAAGGTACACTTAACCAGCATGGCTACCGCAGCATTCTGCAGCGATACACCATCCCATCTGGTTTGCACTTAGTGGGACTGTCATTGGTTTTTCAACAGGACAATGACCCAACACACCTCCAGGCTGTGTAAGGGCTATTTGACCAAGAAGGAGAGTGATGGAGTGCTGCATCAGATGACCTGGCCACCACAATCACTCAACCTCAACCCAATTGAGATGGTTTGGAATGAGTTGGACTGGAGAGTGAAGGAAAAGCAGCCAACAAGTGCTCAGCATATGTGGTAACTCCTTCAAAACTGTTGGCAAAGCATTCCAGGTGAAGCTGATTGAGAGAATGCCAAGAGTGTGCAAAGCTGTCATCAAGACAATGGGTGGTTACTTTGAAGAATCTAAAATATATTTTGATTTGTTGAACACTTTTTTGGTTACTACATGATTCCATTTGTGTTATTTCGTAGTTTTGATGTTTTCACTATTATTATACAATGTAAAAAATAGTAAAAATAAAGAAAAACACTTGATTGAGTAGGTATGTCTGAACTTTTGACTGGTGCTGTACATCAGCTCTGTCATACTCTGGTGATCCAGGAGGTGTGGTGTTGTAGACCTGGTGGTCCAGGAGGTATGGTGTTGTTGACCTGGTGGTCCAGGAGGTATGGTGTTGTAGACCTGGTGGTCCAGGAGGTGTGGTGTTGTAGACCTGGTGGTCCAGGAGGTATGGTGTTGTAGACCTGGTGGTCCAGGAGGTGTGGTGTTGTAGACCTGGTGGTCCAGGAGGTATGGTGTTGTAGACCTGGTGGTCCAGGAGGTGTGGTGTTGTAGACCTGGTGGTCCAGGAGGTATGGTGTTGTAGACCTGGTGGTCCAGGAGGTGTGGTGTTGTTGACCTGGTTGTCCAGGAGGTATGGTGTTGTAGACCTGGTGGTCCAGGAGTTATGGTGTTGTTGACCTGGTGGTCCAGGTGGTATGGTGTTGTAGACTTGGTGGTCCAGGAGGTATGGTGTTGTAGACCTGGTGGTCCAGGAGGTATGGTGTTGTTGACCTGGTGGTCCAGGAGGTATGGTGTTGTAGACTTGGTGGTCCAGGAGGTATGGTGTTGTTGACCTGGTGGTCCAGGAGGTGTGGTGTTGTAGATCAGGGCTGTGGGGAGAATACTCTCATGAAAACAACAATAGAAGGCAGCCTGTAAGGGAATGCCAGGAGGAAAGATTTATTAATGACACACAACCTTAGCAAGAACAAGGACAAGAGAATTGTCAAGGAGACTAAGGACCAAGGAAAGGAAAAAAGGAGAGGAAACAAGCAGTGGGTACAAGGAAAGGGGAGTTGAGAGCAGGCTGACTGTTGAGAAATATTTGGGATGTAGCCAGTGGCCAGCTAGCCAGTAGTCCCTCTTTCTGTCTCCTAATGAGCCACTCTGCGATGGGTCTCCCTCTCTTCCTCTTCCCTCACATATCCCTCCATTCTGGAGGAAGAGAGATAGAGGGATAGAGGGTAGAGGGATAGAGGGATACAGGGTAGAGGGAGGCAGAGAGAGACAAAGAGAAAAACAGAGACAGTGATAGAGTTGATGCTTGAGAGAGAGAGGGAGACAGAAAGGCAGAGTAAAATTGTGAGAGAATGAAAGAGAGAGAGAGAGGGAGAAATCCCAACATGATGTACAGTGCTATATTTATCATAAATTATTCCAATGGTGGCTTTTTAACCAAATGAAAGGAGCATTAGCATACAAGCAAGGGCCCAGTGATAGCGATACGTCTGTGGTGACCGCACCACATGCACAGTGTTTGTGCCTGCCTGCCTGTCGCGCTCCCCGACGCAGCAAATTGGTAATTGGTTGGGCTGGCCAGGTCTCCCAAGGCTAATTGAGCATCAAAGTGAAGCCATGCCTGTTGCGCAATGATCATCATGATTTCCCCAGTCGTGAATAATCTATCCCAGAGTTATCCCTCACGTAGGGGTGAGGAGGTGGGAGCGATGTGCGTTTGAGAGTGTGTGAGAGTGTGTATGTGTGAGAGATTGTGTTTTTGTGTGATAGTGTGAGTGTGTGTGTGAGAGTGTGTGAGTGTGTGTATGAGGTGAGGGAGTAGGGAGTGACAATAGCTGTTATCTCATATTGGACACACATTTCTAGCTTTGTCTGGTTCATTTTTCTGCCTGTGCACTAAATGATATGGTCTGCATTTTCCCCTCTCTAGCGTCATATAATTCAATTGTTGTATAGAGTCTACATACATGACATTGATGTATTGTAAGTGGCCCGCCTCTAAACACAATATCATCTGTGTGTGCACCACAGCGGAAGAAATCTACACATCCATACAGCTAGTCGACTGGTGCGTGGTTGGTTACAGTCGCCTGTTCTTTTATAAACTGACACAACATGCATAAACATGCCTGAGTGGATAGCAACATAATGACATGTTTTTAGCAGTGAAGAGATGTATTGACTGTGGCTGTGTGTGTGTATGTGTGTGTTTAGGTCTGAGAAGCAGTACCATGCTGTTATCCCTTTGACTGGTCAAGTGGGAAATCATGTGTGAGAAACCATATTAAATGCACCTGTTTTGATTGTCCTTGTATGCAGGTGTCAGTGTGTGGCGTCTGTGACACACACCTGTGAGAAGATGATTTTTTTCCCACTCGGGTTTATCAACCATTTCCTTTCTATTCAATTCTGGTGATGGGATTGTATTTGAGGTGTGACCAAAGGCCAGGACTGAGACACATATCCACCTTTTTTCAGCCATGTTCACAAGACCTCAAACGGAGATGGATACAGCCGTATTGAATAGCCGATGGTAATTTCAGTTGCTTTACTGGACAGTATATGACCTTTAGGCTGTGTTGTTGACCTCTGCGATGTGGTCCATCCTATTCCATTCTTGCTGATGTTTAGGCCAATTAGGCCTAGTGTGGGCTGTCACTGTCCACCCTGTCAGTATAGTGGCTACAGCCCTGTATCTCTGTCCAACCTGTCAGTATAGTGTCTACAGCCCTGTATCTCTGTCCAACCTGTCAGTATAGTGGCTACAGCCCTGTATCTCTGTCCAACCTGTCAGTATAGTGGCTACAGCCCTGTATCTCTGTCCAACCTGTCAGTATAGTGGCTACAGCCCTGTATCTCTGTCCAACCTGTCAGTATAGTGGCTACAGCCCTGTATCTCTGTCCAACCTGTCAGTATAGTGGCTACAGCCCTGTATCTCTGTCCAACCTGTCAGTATAGTGGCTACAGCCCTGTATCTCTGTCCAACCTGTCAGTATAGTGGCTACAGCCCTGTATCTCTGTCCAACCTGTCAGTATAGTGGCTACAGCCCTGTATCTCTGTCCAACCTGTCAGTATAGTGGCTACAGCCCTGTATCTCTGTCCAACCTGTCAGTATAGTGGCTACAGCCCTGTATCTCTGTCCAACCTGTCAGTATAGTGGCTACAGCCCTGTATCTCTGTCCAACCTGTCAGTATAGTGGCTACAGCCCTGTATCTCTGTCCAACCTGTCAGTATAGTGGCTACAGCCCTGTATCTCTGTCCAACCTGTCAGTATAGTGGCTACAGCCCTGTATCTCTGTCCAACCTGTCAGTATAGTGGCTACAGCCCTGAACCTGTCAGTATAGTGGCTACAGCCCTGTATCTCTGTCAAACCTGTCAGTATAGTGGCTACAGCCCTGTATCTCTGTCCAACCTGTCAGTATAGTGGCTACAGCCCTGTATCTCTGTCCAACCTGTCAGTATAGTGGCTACAGCCCTGTATCTCTGTCCAACCTGTCAGTATAGTGGCTACAGCCTGTATCTCTGTCCAACCTGTCAGTATAGTGGCTACAGCCCTGTATCTCTGTCCAACCTGTCAGTATAGTGGCTATAGCCTTGTATCTCTGTCCAACCTGTCAGTATAGTGGCTACAGCCCTGTATCTCTGTCCAACCTGTCAGTATAGTGGCTATAGCCCTGTATCTCTGTCCAACCTGTCAGTATAGTGGCTACAGCCCTGTATCTCTGTCCAACCTGTCAGTATAGTGGCTACAGCCCTGTATCTCTGTCCAACCTGTCAGTATAGTGGCTACAGCCCTGTATCTCTGTCCAACCTGTCAGTATAGTGGCTACAGCCCTGTATCTCTGTCCAACCTGTCAGTATAGTGGCTACAGCCCTGTATCTCTGTCCAACCTGTCAGTATAGTGGCTATAGCCCTGTATCTCTGTCCAACCTGTCAGTATAGTGTCTACAGCCCTGTATCTCTGTCCAACCTGTCAGTATAGTGGCTACAGCCCTGTATCTCTGTCCAACCTGTCAGTATAGTGGCTACAGCCCTGTATCTCTGTCCAACCTGTCAGTATAGTGGCTACAGCCCTGTATCTCTGTCCAACCTGTCAGTATAGTGGCTACAGCCCTGTATCTCTGTCCAACCTGTCAGTATAGTGGCTACAGCCCTGTATCTCTGTCCAACCTGTCAGTATAGTGGCTACAGCCCTGTATCTCTGTCCAACCTGTCAGTATAGTGGCTACAGCCCTGTATCTCTGTCCAACCTGTCAGTATAGTGGCTACAGCCCTGTATCTCTGTCCAACCTGTCAGTATAGTGGCTACAGCCCTGTATCTCTGTCCAACCTGTCAGTATAGTGGCTACAGCCCTGTATCTCTGTCCAACCTGTCAGTATAGTGGCTACAGCCCTGTATCTCTGTCCAACCTGTCAGTATAGTGGCTACAGCCCTGTATCTCTGTCCAACCTGTCAGTATAGTGGCTACAGCCTTGTATCTCTGTCCAACCTGTCAGTATAGTGGCTACAGCCCTGTATCTCTGTCCAACCTGTCAGTATAGTGGCTATAGCCTTGTATCTCTGTCCAACCTGTCAGTATAGTGGCTACAGCCCTGTATCTCTGTCCAACCTGTCAGTATAGTGGCTACAGCCCTGTATCTCTGTCCAACCTGTCAGTATAGTGGCTACAGCCCTGTATCTCTGTCCAACCTGTCAGTATAGTGGCTACAGCCCTGTATCTCTGTCCAACCTGTCAGTATAGTGGCTACAGCCCTGTATCTCTGTCCAACCTGTCAGTATAGTGGCTACAGCCCTGTATCTCTGTCCAACCTGTCAGTATAGTGGCTACAGCCCTGTATCTCTGTCCAACCTGTCAGTATAGTGGCTACAGCCCTGTATCTCTGTCCAACCTGTCAGTATAGTGGCTACAGCCCTGTATCTCTGTCCAACCTGTCAGTATAGTGGCTACAGCCCTGTATCTCTGTCCAACCTGTCAGTATAGTGGCTACAGCCCTGTATCTCTGTCCAACCTGTCAGTATAGTGGCTACAGCCCTGTATCTCTGTCCAACCTGTCAGTATAGTGGCTACAGCCCTGTATCTCTGTCCAACCTGTCAGTATAGTGGCTACAGCCTTGTATCTCTGTCCAACCTGTCAGTATAGTGGCTACAGCCCTGTATCTCTGTCCAACCTGTCAGTATAGTGGCTATAGCCTTGTATCTCTGTCCAACCTGTCAGTATAGTGGCTACAGCCCTGTATCTCTGTCCAACCTGTCAGTATAGTGGCTACAGCCCTGTATCTCTGTCCAACCTGTCAGTATAGTGGCTACATCCCTGTATCTCTGTCCAACCTGTCAGTATAGTGGCTACAGCCCTGTATCTCTGTCCAACCTGTCAGTATAGTGGCTACAGCCTTGTATCTCTGTCCAACCTGTCAGTATAGTGGCTACAGCCCTGTATCTCTGTCCAACCTGTCAGTATAGTGGCTATAGCCTTGTATCTCTGTCCAACCTGTCAGTATAGTGGCTACAGCCCTGTATCTCTGTCCAACCTGTCAGTATAGTGGCTATAGCCCTGTATCTCTGTCCAACCTGTCAGTATAGTGGCTACAGCCCTGTATCTCTGTCCAACCTGTCAGTATAGTGGCTACAGCCCTGTATCTCTGTCCAACCTGTCAGTATAGTGGCTACAGCCCTGTATCTCTGTCCAACCTGTCAGTATAGTGGCTACAGCCCTGTATCTCTGTCCAACCTGTCAGTATAGTGGCTACAGCCCTGTATCTCTGTCCAACCTGTCAGTATAGTGTCTACAGCCCTGTATCTCTGTCCAACCTGTCAGTATAGTGGCTACAGCCCTGTATCTCTGTCCAACCTGTCAGTATAGTGGCTACAGCCCTGTATCTCTGTCCAACCTGTCAGTATAGTGGCTACAGCCCTGTATCTCTGTCCAACCTGTCAGTATAGTGGCTACAGCCCTGTATCTCTGTCCAACCTGTCAGTATAGTGGCTACAGCCCTGTATCTCTGTCCAACCTGTCAGTATAGTGGCTACAGCCCTGTATCTCTGTCCAACCTGTCAGTATAGTGGCTACAGCCCTGTATCTCTGTCCAACCTGTCAGTATAGTGGCTACAGCCCTGTATCTCTGTCCAACCTGTCAGTATAGTGGCTACAGCCCTGTATCTCTGTCCAACCTGTCAGTATAGTGGCTACAGCCCTGTATCTCTGTCCAACCTGTCAGTATAGTGGCTACAGCCCTGTATCTCTGTCCAACCTGTCAGTATAGTGGCTACAGCCCTGTATCTCTGTCCAACCTGTCAGTATAGTGGCTACAGCCCTGTATCTCTGTCCAACCTGTCAGTATAGTGGCTACAGCCCTGTATCTCTGTCCAACCTGTCAGTATAGTGGCTACAGCCCTGTATCTCTGTCCAACCTGTCAGTATAGTGGCTACAGCCCTGTATCTCTGTCCAACCTGTCAGTATAGTGGCTACAGCCCTGTATCTCTGTCCAACCTGTCAGTATAGTGGCTACAGCCCTGTATCTCTGTCCAACCTGTCAGTATAGTGGCTACAGCCCTGTATCTCTGTCCAACCTGTCAGTATAGTGGCTACAGCCCTGTATCTCTGTCCAACCTGTCAGTATAGTGGCTACAGCCCTGTATCTCTGTCCAACCTGTCAGTATAGTGGCTACAGCCCTGTATCTCTGTCCAACCTGTCAGTATAGTGGCTACAGCCCTGTATCTCTGTCCAACCTGTCAGTATAGTGGCTACAGCCTTGTATCTCTGTCCAACCTGTCAGTATAGTGGCTACAGCCCTGTATCTCTGTCCAACCTGTCAGTATAGTGGCTATAGCCTTGTATCTCTGTCCAACCTGTCAGTATAGTGGCTACAGCCCTGTATCTCTGTCCAACCTGTCAGTATAGTGGCTACAGCCCTGTATCTCTGTCCAACCTGTCAGTATAGTGGCTACATCCCTGTATCTCTGTCCAACCTGTCAGTATAGTGGCTACAGCCCTGTATCTCTGTCCAACCTGTCAGTATAGTGGCTACAGCCTTGTATCTCTGTCCAACCTGTCAGTATAGTGGCTACAGCCCTGTATCTCTGTCCAACCTGTCAGTATAGTGGCTATAGCCTTGTATCTCTGTCCAACCTGTCAGTATAGTGGCTACAGCCCTGTATCTCTGTCCAACCTGTCAGTATAGTGGCTATAGCCCTGTATCTCTGTCCAACCTGTCAGTATAGTGGCTACAGCCCTGTATCTCTGTCCAA